>NC_045448.1:80587063-80650175 GCF_002776525.5 Piliocolobus tephrosceles | reverse complement strand
GGTATAATTTGTCGAGTGCATATATGCATGCACATTAAGTTAGAAGTAAACATGTCACTTTGACTCCAGGGAAGCTAGGATTGGAATATTTCCTGTTTCTTCAATCATTATGAGTAAATTGAAAGACATTCCAAAGATGAGGATTTCAGCCAACTTGGAAATCTACAGCTTCCATCTGTCATTTATGGTTTTAGTACTTGCTATTGTCATAGTGTTTCTTGGCAAATGAACTTCCACTTTTGAAAGTAAACCTTGCTTTGAGTGCTATGAGACAATTGGGATAAAACTTCCACAGGTGCTAAGAAAAAGCAAAAGAAAAACATATGCAATAATGTATAAGCCAAATTTTCCAGAGAATTAATGCAAGATGCACTAACAAGCGCAATTAATACATATGCAAGAAAGAATACAATAAAATGGCCATTGATTAACCATATAAGCCTTCGTTACTGTAAGTTATAGATAATCCTAGAAACAGTGTGGCACTTTAAACTTTTTTTTTGATATATGGCATCATATGGCTTATTTTTTAAAATCACAAAATATTACATATATTTGAGGATTTACAGTCATATACAGACAAATATGTGAATGGTAAATAAACCATCTAGATGACAAACTAAGATTGTCCTTACACTTACATGAGCTTACTTGTTTTTGTTGTTTCATTTTCATTGTCATTTTATTTTTATTTTTAATTATTATGAATACATAATAGTATATATTTATAGGGTACATGTGATATTTTTATATAAGCATAGAATATGTAATGATCAAATCAGGGTAATTGTGGTATCATTTCCTTGTGTTAGGAAGTTTCTAATTCCACTCTCAGTTATTATGAAATGTACAATAAATTATTGTTAACTATAGTTGCCCTATTGTGCTACCGAACACTAGATCTTATTCCTTCTATCTAACTTTATTTTTGTCCCCATTAGCCATTTCTTCTTAATCTCCCCCTCCCCACTACCCTTCCAGTCTCTGTTAACTTCTATTTTAATTTTGGAAATGTTTTATCCACCATTTGAATTTACCGTAAAACATCAGTGGGAGATGTTATTGTTTCTTATATTCTTAACACACATACAAACATTCAAGTACCTCAGAGACTCACACATAGAACAAACTCTAGGCATTCATTCATTCATTCTGCAAGGGCCTATCATTCCCAAGTATCGTGCCAAGGACATACAAAAATGCAAGTAATTTTCTAGATTCTAAAATTGTATCAGAGAGTAGAAGAGACAGAAGTAAATCCGTAAGTTATAAGAGAGTGTGCATGTCATACGACAGCAGTACACATAGGAAGTAATGGAGCACAGAGGAGAGAGTTCTGTACAGTTCTGAAAATGGAGAAGGCTGGGCATGGTGGCTCATGCCTGTAACCCCAGCACTTTGGGAGGCCAAGGCAGGTGGATCACCTGAGGTCTGGAGTTCAAGACCAGCCTGACAAACATGGAAAAACCCCATCTCTACTAAAAGTACAAAATTAGCTGGGCGTGGTGGCGCATGCCTGTAATCCCAGCTACTCAGGAGGCTAAGGCAGGAGAATCACTTGAACCTGGGAGGCGGAGGTTGCAGTGAGCCGAGATCGCACCACTGAACTCCAGCCTGGGTGACAGAGTGAGACTCCATCTGAAAAAAGAAAAGAAAAGGGAGGAGAAACAGTAGATAGGGATAAAGCAATACTTTTGTGTGTGTGTTTTGCCATTAGTGCTTTGCTTATTGAGTTTACTTAATATGATACACACACACACACACAGCCATATATAATTCTATTATTGCATTTTGAATTCTAAAGTATATGATATAGAATTTGCAGTAAAACTGTAAACAAAACCTAAAATAAAAACAACAACAGAAAAAAACTTTGCATAATTTGCCTAAGGGAAACCATAAGCAATAAAGGATCTAAAATTCAAGATTTCAGGGTTCAGGAGTTGTCAGTGCTACCTAAAGATCATTATTAGTCTTTTAAAGGTAAATCACAATATCTATTCAAGAAAAACAACAAATATGCTAATTATAGTATTTATATACTATCTTTGGTAATATTAAATTATGAAAAATGAATAATATGAAAGGGAACAAAGAGCGAACTTCCTTCTTCCAAAAAAAGTGAACTTCTTAATGTAATCTGCTGTAGTTTGCTTTAATTATATAATCATAGCCATTATTTAAAAGCTAAAAAAGACTCAGAAAAACAAACACCTAGAAGCAGTTAAAAACTGTAAAAACAACCTTGGAAGTAATGAAGCTTATTAAAATGAGTAAATTAAAAATTGAAGCCCAATATGCGAGATAGCAAATGTTAGCAGAACAGCATAAAATTCTTCATCACTTGTCATCATAAAGCTCTCCTTTTGGGAGAGGGGATTATTTACATCGATGGTGCAATATAATCAGAAGGAGCTGACTTCCAACCAATGGTTTGTCTCCCTTCTTTAAGCTCAACAACAATTTGTTGCTAGCACCAGCCTGTCATTAACATTCTGTCCTTTAGTCAAGTTACGTTTATTTGTCTCCTGTGTCTTTTTCACATTCTCTGACTTGGACAAAATCAAATGCCCATTGAAGGCAAAACTCTCGTCTTCTTGATTTAGGTTTTGCCTTTGGGATTGCCCTTGGTGCAAGATCCCATGGAATACCTGCTAAGAGAAGGTGCCTGTGAATTGGGTGCTGAAATACAAAGAGAGGTCTCCAGGTGTCAAGAGGAAAACCCATCACGGATAGAGCACAGGGAAAGGGTGAAACACAACACATGGTTCAATGTGGTTAGAGGAGTGGTCGTGCAGCCATCTAGGAACACTTTGAGAGTGAGGCTGGAAATAGCCTGATCCAAGGCTACTTATTCTATGGCAATGCAGAACCACTGACAGATTTTAAGCAAGAGACTGACCACATTTAGCCACTAACTTAACTCAGAAAATAGCCAAAAAAAAAGAGTCAGAGAGAAGTACATTATTCTGCACTTTCTGGTTTGGGTAATCGGAAAAATGATTTCATTTAATTCATGAAATGAAATGAAGAGATGACCTCATTTAAGAAACAAAATGTCAATGATTTGCAGTTTTATTTAATGACTGAAATGGGGAATCATGAGGAGATACAGATCAGGACAGAGGAAAAAGTTATGATTTGAACATTGTAAGGTTTGAGATGCTCTTTTGCCAGCAAGGTATGTCACTGTAAAAAGGATATTTTACCTCTCTAGTTTTCTCATTACAAAATGGGAATAATAACAGAGTTGATGTGAGGATTAAATAATTCAACACATTAAGAGTACTTAGAATAGTGCCTGGCATCTAGAAAGACCAAGAATGTTAATATACATTGCTAGTATCATCAGCAACGCTGTGTGGAGCTACCTGTGGTAAACCCAACAGATTCATTTGATTTTCAGGGGATTATTTTCAGTGCTTTTCTTCCATGGCCTCAGGGTTGATCTTTGAACACTCTTTTCTTTTGGCTTCCTAGAAAGGAGATATATGCTCCTGATCTTCTTGTATCTTCTCATTCTTTTTATATTAATTCTTCCTGCACCCATCTTTCAAATGTTGGTGAGTCCAGCATTATGTTTCTGGAAGTTGGGCATTAAAAATTTTTGAATCCTTAAAATGGTATAAAAGTGTTATGTGTTTTCTATGACAAACCCACAGTCAGCATAATACTGAGTGGGGAAAAGTTGAAAGCATTCCCTCTGAGAACTGGACCAAAACAAGGATGTCCACTCTCACCACTCCTCTTCAACACAGTACTGGAATCCTTAGCCAGAGCAATCAGACAAGAGAAAGAAATAAAGGGCATCCAAGTCAGTAAAGAGGAAGTCAAACTGTCATTCATTGCTGACGGTATGATTGTTTACCTTGAAAACCCTAAAGACTCCTCCAGAAAGCTCCTAGAACTGATAAAAAACAATTCAGCAACATTTCTGGATACAAGATTAATGTACACAAATCAGTAGCTCTTCTATACACCAACATCGACAAAGCAGAGAATCAAATCAGGAACTAAACCCCTTTTACAAAGCTACAAAAAATAAAAAATAAAATAATTCAGAATACACCTAACAAAGGAGGTGAAAGACCTCTACAAGGAAAATTACAAAACACTGCTGAAAGAAATCACAGACGACACAAACAAATGGAAACACATCTCATGCTCATGGATGGGCAGAATTAATATTGTGAAAATGACCATACTGCCAAAAGCAATCTACAAATTCAATGCAATTCCCATCAAAATACCATCATCATTCTTCTCAGAATTAGAAAAACAAATTCTAAAATTCATATGGAACCAAAAAGAGCCCGCATAGCCAAAGCAAGACTAAGCTGAAAGAACAAATCTGGAGGCATCACACTACCTGATTTCAAACTATACTATAAGGCCATTGTCACCAAAACAGTGTGATACTGGTATAAAAACAGGCACATAGACTAATGGAACAGAATAGAGAACCCAGAAATAAACCCAAATTCATACAGCCAACTGATCTTTGACAAAGCAAACAAAAACAAAGTGGGCAAAGTACATCCTTTTCAACAAATGGTGCTGGGATAATTGGCTAGCCACATGAAACTGGATCCTCATCTCTCACCTTATACAAAAATCAACTCAAGATGGATTAAGGGCTTAAATCTAAGATATGGAACTATACAAATTCTCAATGATAACATTGAAAAAACCCTTCTAGACATTGGCTTAGGCAAGGATTTCATTACCAAGAACCCAAAAGCAAATGCAATAAAAACAATGATAAATAGTTGCGACTCAATTAAACTAAAGAGCTTTTGTAGAGCAAAAGAACAGTCAGCAGAGTAAACAGACAACCACAGAGTGGGAGAAAATCTTCACAATCTATACATCTTACAAAGAACAAATATCCAAAATCTATAACACACTCAAACAACTCAGTAAGAAAAAAGAATACCATCAAAAAGTGGCCTAAGGACATGAATAGACAACTCTCCAAAGAAGATTTACAAATGGCCAACAAACATGTGAAAAAATGCTCACCACCACCAATGATTAGAGAAATGCAAATCAAAACCACAATGTGATACTACCTTACTCCCGCCAGAATGGCCATAATCAAAAAATCAAAAGACAGTAGATGTTGGCGTGGATGCGGTGATCAGGGAACACTTCTACACTGCTGGTAGGAATGTAAACAGTCACTGTGGAAAACAGTGTGGAGATTCCTTAAATAACTAAAAGTACTACCATTTGATCCAGCAATCCCATTACTGGGTATCTACCCAGAGGAAAAGAGGTCATTACATGAAAAAGACACTTGCACATGCATGTTTACAGCAGCACAATTCAAAATTGCATGATCATGGAATCAACACAAATGCCCATCAATCAAAGAGTGGATAAAGAAACTGTGACATACACACATACACACACACACACACACACACACACACACACATATATATATAATGGAATACTACACGGCCATGAAAATGAATGAATTAATGGTATTTGCAGTGACCCGGATGAGATTGGAGACTATTATTCTAAATGAAGTAACTCATGAACGAAAAACCAAACATTGTATGTTCTCACTGATATGTGGGAGCTAAGCTATGAGAATGCAAAGGCATACGATGGACTTTGGGGATTTGAGGGGAAGGGTGGGAGGGGGCGAGGGATAAAAGACTACAAATAGGATGCAGTGTACATTGCTTGGGTGATGGGTTCTCCAAAATCTCACAAATCACCACTAAAGAACTTACTCATGTAACCAAATACCCCAATAACCTATGGAAAAATTTAAAAAAAAGTTTTAAATTCTTATGGGTTCAATTGTGTCTCCAAAGTTTTGTTGAAATCCTAACCAACAGGAATTCACGATGAAACCATAAATATATAAGGTGGAGGAGCACTGCATGTATTAGTTAAGATGAAGTCTTAATAGGTTAGGGTGGGCCCTTAGTCTTCAGTGACTGGTGTCCTTTTAAGAAGAGGGCAGACACAAAAAGAGAAGACTGCCACGTGACAACAGAGGTAGAGATTGGAGTGATGCAGCTGCAAGCCAAGGTATAGGATTGACAGCCACCACAAGGAGCCAAGAAAAGTCAAGAAAGAATCCTCCCCTGCAGGTTTCAGAGGGAGCATGCCCCTGCAAACACCCTGACTTCAAACTTCTAGCTTCCAGAAGCATGAAACAATACATTTCTGTTCTTTTAAAGTATCCCATTTATATCACATTATTATGCAAGCTCTAGGAAACTAATATAGACATTTTTATAAGAATGAGCTTTTTTTTCTTAAAAGAAGGTCCTTAACTTTCATCAGATTCTCAAAAGAACTTGAAACCCTTGAACTCTCTTCTGAGGGTCCTATTTGCTCCTGTGATTTAAATTATAACCCGAATGTCACTGTCTCTCAAATCTGTACCACCAATCTCTCTTTAGCTCTAGAACTTTATGTCTACTTGAAATCTCCACTCACACGTCCCAAACTGAATTGAAGGTATAGTGAATCATCATTATATTCCCCATTTCAGTAAATGATGCCAGCATTTGCTCAACTGTTCAACCTCAAATCTAAACAGGCTTCCATGATCCATAATTCAATTCATCAATAAGACTCATTAGCTTGATCTGTAAAATGGATCCTGAGTCTGTCTACCTGCCTTCCATCTTTGCTGTCAATGACCTAGGCCTGTTACTTTCATAAATTTCTCTGTTGGAATAGTGCAATCGCCTCCCTTGATGGTCTGCTTCTTCTTTTGTCCTTCTCATGTCTATTTTTGCACTCATGTGCCAGGGCAGAGATTAGAATGAGGGAAGTTAAGCAAGGAGTGTGCTCAGGATCAGCAACTGTGGTAGAAAGGAGCAAAGCAGGATTTTAGAGAGGAGTTGGGCTTTGAAATTTTGGGTGACAAAGTCAATCTGCTTTACCCAGGACATCCCTACTTTCAGCACTGAAAGTCTCATGTCCCGGGAAACCCGTCTTCTATGGGAAAACTGTCACTGCAGTCACCTAACTGCAGTGGCTAACCAGTCTAACTAGTGGTAACAAGGTGTAAACTCACCCCATGGGCACTTGTGAAGTTGGACTGGTCTCCTTCAGAACTGCACCTGCAGTGTTACTGTCCCTCTTTGGGGTGTGGAGGCTGAGCTTTCTCTCCCTGCATTAGACACAGGATGTTCCAGGGCAGTTGGCATGACCTACATAAGGTGGTACTTTCCATCAGAAGGTAACTCTTGGGGAGGGCTTACAACTGAGGTCTATCACCCAGCAGTTCTCTCAAGTTGGGGACTAGGTATTTTATGCTTCAGGAGACATCTGGGTGGCAAAGTACAGCATTTACTACAATATCACTGCTAGATATGAACATAATATATGCAGAAAAATGCAAGCAATTCCTTTTACCAAAACAACCAAAGATGCATGTGAAGAATGACAAGGTTAGAGAAATGTAGGCATGGGTGAGATCATAAGGTTTCTTATATACCAGGGCAAAGAAAATAAGCTTGACCATGAAATCTTTATGGGACCATTTTTTACATTTCCTTTTATTGTGATCATTGCAATAGATGTAAATAAATGCCTTTGAAAAATATTTAACATCGTTTCAGGCCAGTGACTCTGCAAACATGTAATAGGAGATTTCCTAAACCCAATAAAGGAATCTCAGCAAAACTAAAGCTAACATCTTACTTAAAGACAAAAGACTGAATGCTTTCTCTTTAATATCAGGAACAAGGTAAGGATGACTGCACTTACCACTTCTATTCACTATGATAATGGAAGTCCTAGCCAGTGCAATCGTCAAGAAAAAGAAAATAATACAGAATGAAAAAAACATAAATAAAACTAAAACTATTTGAAGATAACAGAGTTGTCAATGTAGCAAAATCTCAATCTACAAACAATGACATTAGAAATAATGCTTAAGTTTAGAAGGTCACAGGATATAAGGTCAAGTCACGCATCCATGCATACATGCACACAAAACTAAACTAGTGTATTTCTATATACTATCAGTAAACAATTGGAAATTGAAATTTTTTTAAGTGTCATTTAAAACAGCAGCCAAAATATTTAAGTATACCTTTCATGAAATACACACAAGATCTGTATGTTGAAAATTTCAAAGCTGATGAGAAATTTTAAAAGACTTAAATAAATTAAGAGATACATTGTGTTCATAGACTGGGAGTGTTCATAATGTTAAAGTGTTAGTTCTCCCCAGATAGATCCATAGATTGAACATAATCCCAGGATGAATCATAGCAGAATTCTTCCTCTTCTTAGAAATGAAAAAGCTGATTTTAAAAATTATGTAGAAAAACAAAGAAACTCAAATACCCAAAACCAATTTTGAAAAAAGAACATTAGAAGGCATTACTTGATTTCAAGATTCTTACAAAGATACAATAATCAATACAGTGTGGTATTGGCAAAAGTATGGACATATAAATTGATGCAACATAACAGATTCTAAAAATAGATCCTTACATATATGATCAATTGGATTTTAGAAAAGGTGAAAAGGCAATTCAATGGCAAAAGGATAGTGATATGGTTTAGCTGTGTCCCCACCCAAATCTCATCTCATGTTGTGGAAGGGACCCAGTGGGAGATAATTGAATCATGGGGGCGGTTTCCCCCATACTGTTGTAGTAGTGGTTAACAAGTCTCACAAGATCTAATGGTTTTATAGGGGGTTTCCCTTTCACTTGGCTCTCATTCTCTCTTGCCAACTGTGATATAAGACCTTTTGCCTTCAGCCATGATTGTGAGGCCTCCCCAGCCACGTGGAACTGTGAGTCCCTTAAACCTCTTTTTTTTTTGTTTCAATATTCAGTCTCGGTTACGTCTTTATCAGCAGCATGAAAACAGACCAATACAGATAGTCTCTAAGAAATGATGATATCTTTTAATTGGGGGCATTTAGCCCATTTACATTTAAGGTCAATATTTTTACATATGAATTTGATCCTGTCATTATGATGCTAACTGGTTATTTCACCCATTAGTTGATACAGTTTCTTTATAGTGTCTTCACTATAGACTTTGTATATAGTCTTTACTATTTGGTATATTTTCGCAGTGTCTGGTACTGAGTTTTCCTTTCCATATTTAGTGTTTCTTTCAGGAGCTCTAAAAACCCAAGAAGAAAACCTAGGCAATACCATTCAGGACACAGGCATGGGCAAAGAATTCATGACTCAAACACCAAAAGCAATGGCAACAAAAGCCAAAATTGACAAATGGGGTCTTATTAAACACAGGAGCTTCTGCATAGCAAAAGAAACTATCATCAGAGTGACAGGCAACATACAGAATGAGAGAAAATTTTTGCAATCTACCCATCTGACAAAGGGCTGATATCCAGAATCTACAAAGAACTTACACAAATTTACAAGAAAAAAACAACCCCATCGAGGCGGAGCTTGCAGTGAGCTGAGATCATACCACTGCACTCCAATCTGGGCTACAGAGTGAGATTCCGTCTCAAAAAAAAAAGAAAGAAAAAAACAAACAACCCCATCAAAAAGTGGGAAAAGGATATGAACAGACATTTCTCAAAAGAAGACATTCATACAGCCAACAGACACATGAAAAAATGCTCATCATCACTCGCCATCAGAGAAATGCAAATCAAAACCACAATGAGATACCATCTCATGCCAGTTAGAATGGCGATCATTAAAAAGTCAGGAAACAACAGATGCTGGAGAGGATATGGAGAAATAGGAACGCTTTTACACTGTTGGTGGAAGTATAAATTATTTCAACTATTGTGGAAGACAATGTGGTGATTCCTCAAGGATCTAGAACCAGAAATATCATTTGACCCAGCAATCCAATTACTGGTTGTACACCCAAAGGATTACAAATCATTCTGCTATAAAGACACATGCACACATATGTTTATTGCAGCACCATTTACAATAGAAAAGACTTGGAACCAACCCAAACGCCCATTAATGATAGACTGGAAAAAGGAAATGTGGCACATATACACCTTGGAATACTATGTAGCCATAAAAAAAGGATGAGCTCATGTCCTTTGCAGGGACACGGATGAAGCTGGAAACCATCATTCTCATCAAACTAACACAGGAACAGAAAACCAAACACTGTATGTTCTCACTCCTAAGTGGGAGTTGAGCAATGAGAACACATGGACACAGATAGGGGAACATCACACACCAGGGTCTATTGGGGGATGAGGGGCTAGGGGAGGGATAGCATTAGGAGAAATACCTAATGTAGATCACGGATTGATAGATGCAGCAAACCACCATGGCATATGTATACCTATGTAACAAACCTGCGTGTTCTGCACATGTATCCCAGAACTTAAAAGTATAATAAAAAAAAATGATGATGACAAAGATGAAATCCATGCATAAAAACATTAACCTTGACCTCAAATTTGCCTATAAAAATTAGCTCAAAATAAATTAAAAATCTAAACGTAATGCTTAAAACTATAAAACTTCCAGAAAAAAAAAAACAAAAAAAAAAACAAAAAAATTGTTGTGACCTTGTGTTACACAAGGATTTCTTAAATGTAAAACCAAAATCATGATTCATAAAAGAATAGGGAATTGACAAAGCAGATTTATAAACATAAAAATGTATTCTCTTTCAAAGACACTATAAAGAAAATAAAAAAGATAAGCAAGAATTTGGTGATAGCTCTAGCTACAGATGCTTTGGGATTGACTATGGTCTTCAAGCTATGACAGGCTTTCCCCAAGCAGCTTCAGTTAATGAGTAGAACCGGACCATTTTTACTTAATGAATAACTCCTCCTAAGGGTAATTTTGGCACTCGAACTCCTCACTGGCCTTGCCAACATATTTTCTGAGCAGCAACACACTGTAAGGCCCTCACTACCCAGTACTCCTTCCTCCTTCTCCCTTCTCCTCTTTCATACATGCAACCCCCAATATTTTGCATTTCTAACTCCACTGAACCCAACTGGTACAGTAGTCTCAATCATATAGGGCACTGTAAGCTAAGGCAAGAATTTGAAGACAAATTATCTGTAGAGAAAGTGTTCTGAAATACTTTAAATTACTCTCATCAGCATTTCAATTATAAATACTATGTTTTACAAGTTAAATGTCATGTAAAAAGTAATTTTTGTAAAGGAAAATTTAATACAGATCATGATGAGTCCTTAAAGACAGCTGATGGTAGCAATCAGCTACTTGAAAAATCTGAAAAGTGATCCTATTTTGGAAGTTTAGGTTATCTACTTATGATTTCTTGATATCAAAGTAAGAAGTTTCATAAATGTAAATCGACAGGAAATCCAGTTACCATACTAGAAGGGTATAATTTTCTTCTAACATTCTTAGTTTTTTTTCCACTCAGAACAATATCTTAGTATTTACAATTCACATAATAGCATTGTGCTTTTTAAAGCCAAAAGGGACAGCTGTAACTTCAATAAACAGTTTTAAATACATCAGCACTTTTCTTCCTTAAATGTATAATGTAACTGCTAGTCACTCAATAGAACACTTTAGTTCATTTTTTGAAAAGAAACTTTAATAACTTTCAAAGAGCTAATATAATGTTTGAACACTGAATAAAATATAATAAATTCAGTAAGTCTGGAAGAATTAACAATGCATTCAGTCGAGTGAAATTTAAAACAGCATGTTTTCAGTTACTAGGAACAATTTAAACTACTTTTAAGGATAAAAATGCTTAAAATTAAGATGAAGAAATATGTTTTTAATGTGAAAAAATGAAGATTTTGGAAAAAGTTTAATTTAGCAAACAATCCAAAGAAACTACATGCTGGATTTTAACCTTCCATAAGCATCACTTTAAAGCTTATAAAAGTCAAACAATAAAGAAAAAGGATTTATTGAGTTGTCTTTTTGGGAAACGGGATAAGAACATTGGAGGATAAAAATCATGAATCTACAAAGAAGAGAAACAGGAGGTAACACAAAAGGAAAATAATTCCCATTCTAGTAGAATGGATGAGCAAACCAAAAACATATTTGTATTAAAAAAAGTGTTCTTAAGGGATCAAAGTGAGAGCAATTTTCATTAAAATAACAGTAACAAAAGGTGGCCTGGAAGTGGAAGAGTGAAGGAGACCGGGGAGACAGCAGAGAAGTCAAACGTAAGCTACACTGAGTCCATTTGGGAGCAAAGAGAAACAGGGGCGTTGGAGGAATAGGACTCAGGAAAGGAGTTTTGTTTTAGGATAAAGAATGCTTGAGCATGTCAGTTGCTTAGGAATAAGATACCCATAAGAAGGAGATTTGGCATTTAACTTGATTAGACCTTTATTGAATATCTATTATATGAGGCACGTCGGAGATAATAAATGAAAATATGATCTCAACTCAAGAAGAGACTTATCCCAGAGATACTATAACTTTCAAGCAGGAGGAAGGGTCAGGTTGTAGACAGAAGCAACCCCCAAGAGACCACTAGTTTTCCAGCTAACGACTCAGCTTGGAGGAAGAGGCAAAGCCGGAGGCAAATGTGGGAGACTGGGGCAGTCACAGGGCCCTGAAATCCAGAGAACATGGAATGAGGTAGTGTACACATGGTACCCTCTGTTTGCTCAGGATGGCAGGGAAGTCTAAGTCACCTGCGGACAATGAGAGGACAGGTACAGGGTGGGACAGGATTTGGAAGAGTTCTAGTCACCTTCCTCTCCCTTTCTTCCCAGTAACTCCTCCAAGCCAACTCTTTTAACATAAAACTTCATTCTCTATTTTATTCATAACATTGTAGGAATCAATTCTTTCATTATCCAGATGTTTGTGCAAGTCATCTGAACACATACACCTCTGTCTCCACCTTCAAAGCATCCTCTAAGTTGCCTCCAAAGTCATCTACCTGAAATGCCAATATGCTCCCTTCACGTGCTCTTAAAAGCTTTTGGGTAACTATAAAAAGTCTGTTTTTTAAAAAATAAACTTCCAATGGGTGCATAGCCCTAATGGGTGGCCTTAGTCCCATTTTGTGCCCATAATAAATTAGAGTTAACTACTGCAACATGGTGTTTGAATCTAGTAGTGAGGAATGTATAACTAACTAAAGAGTTTGAGAGAAGCAGGAAAAAGAATTTATATTGACACCATATGGAAAACTCATATGCAAAAGTCATGCCGAAATGATAATTTTAACCTACTAGTCTTTGAAAATTATAGTCTTTGAAAATTATAGGCTATTCTTTCTTTTCTTATAAACTGATCTTTTTTTTTTTTTTTTTTTTTTTTTTTTTTTTTTTTTTTTTTTTTTTTGAGACGGAGTCTCACTCTGTCGCCCAGGCTGGAGTGCAGTGGCACAATCTCAGCTCACCGCAAGCTCCGACTCCTGGGTTCATGCCATTCTCCTGCCTCAGCCTCCCAAGTAGGTGGGACTACAGGTGCCTGCCACCATGCCCAGCTGCTAATTTTTTTGTATTTTTAGTAAAGACGGGGTTTCACTGTGTTAGCCAGGATGGTCTTGATCTCCTGACCTCGTGTTTCGCCCGCCTCAGCCTCCAAAGTGCTGGGATTACAGGCATAAGCCACCATGCCCAGTCAATTTATCATCTCTTAATACTCTTAATTGCACTCAACGAAACAGGAGTCAGAGCCAAAATTACCTTCTGAGACAATGACCTCAGTAACCTACTGCTATTACTATTCAAACATAAAAGAGGTTGAGCATCCCTAATCCACAAATCTGAAATCTGAAATGCTCCAAAATCCAAAACTTCTTGAGTGCTAATAAAATGCCACATGTGGAAAATTTCACACCTGACCTCATGTGACAGGCATCAGTCAAAACTTTGTTTCATGCACAAAATTATTTTAAAATATTGTATAAAATAACCTTCACTAGGAGCAGATGAAATGAAGACATTTCATGTTTAGACTTTGGTCCTCTCCTTAAGCTATCCCATTATATATATGCAAATATTTCAAAATCTAAACATGTGCAAAATCTGAAACATTTCTGGTCCTAAGCATTTCAGACAAGGAATATTCAACCTTTGCTTGGTGGGATAGGGGACTCATTCTCTAGGCTCCTTGGACTTATTACACAATTGTCCAAAAGAACAGGCTTTTTCCTAGCTACAACTTATCCTTCCAGCTTCTTCTTAAGGTATACCATAAAAGCATTTTATATTCAATTAATAATGCATTTTCCACAAGACTTCCTATATACAACCCAGCTCCTTTGGTCATGGTGACCCTGCTCCCCTCCTTCCCGTTTGGCCCAACTCATTCTTGCTCTTCAAGACTCTTCACAGGGGCAATTTCTCCTTAAAAGATTTCTCTGACAGTTGTGCTACTTAGAACTGAGACTTTTAAATTGTTCATAGCATTTTGTTAAATCAGTTTTAAAAATGGTTCTCTCTATGCTATCCATTAAACTGCTATAACTTGCATTTTAATTTTTGTCATTATCAAAGAAGATATTTCTCAATCTCTAATCCATGGTCCAAAATTTTCACAGACAATAATGGCTTCTCAATATATAAACTTATATATATTTTCTCATTTTATTATTTAAATATAGAGAGAAATAGTAGGTTACAATTCTTCCTAGAAAAATCTATGCTCACATTTCATGACACAGATTAAGTCAAACTATAAATTCCATTAATTTTCCCCACTCTGGCTCTTAACTTCAAAATTTGCTTCAGTCTTGAATTACAGAAAAGAAGATGGCCACTGCTGCAAGAAAAATTCAACTACTCCAAATAAGAACTATATATTTTATTTTATTATATTGCTTTAACTATTTTCATTTTGCCCAAAAAAATACAAACCAGGGTACAAACATAATAAAGTGTGACTGTGTGATTTTGGTTAAAAGAGAAGAAAATCAGCAGTATTTCTCTTCATCTGGTAGATTTATTTTCTAGCAGTTCAGTATATGTTAAAAGATAAACGTACTATTTTAGGATTTTTTAAATATTGGCAATATATGGATACAGTTTCTTTGAGAACTGAATCATCACTGTATGACAAATATAAAAATGTACTAAAATTATTGAAAAAATAGGTATGTTTTCCAATATCCAGAAACATTATTGAGATTACAATTTTACCTTGTGGGAAGAAATAAGCATTTCTGAACTTTTTTTAAAACAACTTTCTGATGAACTATAATGGAATTATGTCTTGGTTTGAAAAACTGTGACCCAACTACCATATGGCCAGCTGCCTCTTAGTCAAGAGCCTAGTGACCTTTATCCAGACTTTAAAAAACCTTTTGTATCCGTCTAACAATAAGTATCTAACGATCTTCCTACCGTATAAAATATTCCTACAAAGAATGGTTCTTTAACTCAGACTACTAGAGTGTTTTCTTTTGCATCTGAAGTTGTAATAAAACTTACACACATGCTCACAGCCAAACTGCCTGATGTTTTCTCTCACCAGACCAACTGAATTCTAAGGGACTATATCATAGTTTAAAGCATTTATTAAGCACACATTTTTTTCAGGATTGCAAAAGAAGAGTATGAATGACGAACATAAAATCAACTATGTGCAAAATAGAAAATTCAAAATGGATTTAACTCCGAAAATGATGTTACCAATTTACATTTCAAAAATGTCATGAAAGGCTAGTGCAAATAAATATCAATATAATAACACAATTATAAAAAAAGCTTGCATTCTTCATTACATTATATGTAGTATTACATTTAGACAGAACTTGTTTTTATATAACTTTTAACTTTTTAAAATGTTTCAAAGCCAATATCTGATTTCATTCATTTAAGTGGTGTTGAAACATAATTCTGCTTTTTCTTGTGCTTGCACATTAAGAACAGAAACAAGAAATAAAAGATAATAAAGCCTAAAGTAACTTGAAAAGCTTTCTGTCCCTAGAACTGACAATTCATAAACAGCAACACAAAAAAAGCATGTAACTGAGATATTTTACCAAACCAGTGAACACAGTCACTTTGCATTTCATGCTAAAAGCAAATGTATAATATTAATCTTCCAAGTTTTTAATCTTCCAAGTCCCACTAACATTTGAGTCTGCTTGCTTCATTCTGTATCTACAACTGCTCCTGAAGGGCAACTTTCATTACCATTTTCTTTAGAGGCTTTCTTAGGGTAGGAAAAGGCCCGTAACCAGCTGCATATCTGGTCTAGAGGCAGTTCAGTTACTCTGTAACCTTCGGGCCTCTTAACCTAAGAATATGGACCATCAGGGCTCCAGGAAGGATCACCAAACAAGCAGTAATGAAACTTGGCATGATGTCCTCAAATCACTCAATTATCTGACAACATCACCCATTTGGCAACTTCAGAACTTTCTTTTTTGTTTTTTTTTGAGACGGAGTCTCGCTCTGTCGCCCAGGCTGGAGTGCAGTGGCCGGATAGCAGCTCACTGCAAGCTCCGCCTCCCAGGTTCACGCCATTCTCCTGCCTCAGCCTCCCGAGTAACTGGGTCTACAGGCGCGCGCCACCTCGCCCGGCTAGTTTTTTGTATTTTTTAGTAGAGACGGGGTTTCACCATGTTAGCCAGGATGGTCTCGATCTCCTGACCTCGTGATCCACCCGTCTCGGCCTCCCAAAGTGCTGAGATTATAGGCTTGAGCCACAGCGCCCGGCCCAGAACTTTCTTAAAATAATTAGCTCCTATAGCTCTACTTTGTAAAAATGGAAAGAAACGTTCTGTAGGAGGATATAACGGGTGTTACAATAATTTACATTTAAGACATTATCCCCTTGTACCAGAAGCTTTCTGTACCTGAGGATATCTCTGACACATTCCTCAGGTATATCGGATAATCCCCGCTGCTGAATGTGATTGCTTAGAACAGAATTAACTGCATTATTTATTAGCATTTACTATGAAAGATACTCAATCTGGTCATCAATGAAAAGAATAATAAAAAGTAATATTTACTGAACACAATTGTAGTCCTTCCCATCGATGAACTCATTATATTCTATGAACAGACATAACAACTCTAAGAGACAGATATTGGAGTCTCCAGTCTTTAATGACTAGAATTAATTTTGTTTTTGTTTTTGTTTTTGTTTTTGTTTTTTTTGCAAGGGGAGGGAGCTTCTCTCTCTCTGACTGAGTCTTCAATGCTTCGGCCCTTGCTATTGTATTTTATTTCTTTTTCTCTTTTCTTGCAGTTCCATGATCATCTCACTGTCTTGGCCTGTGGAAGGCAGAACTGTAGAAGTCCGTACTTCAGTTCTCTTGAGGATTGTGAACAAGCCCACACAGCATTCTTAACCATCACATACTTCATGGCACTGTCAGATCTGTGGGGTTATGTGGTCTGAGTGGCAGATGTGCCAGGATCCCTCTATTGTTTCAGGAAAGATACAAGAATAATAAATGGTAATACTGAGGGAGAGCACAGACTCTATGTGCCTTAGGTCTTTGCTGGTGGCACCAATCTATGCAATTTCTCCTAGGATGCAGTACTAGTTTTGGTTTATCTTATCCTAGGAAGAGGGTCGTAAGCTTCTGCCTCCTTTTCTTTTCTTTTCTTTTTTTGAGATGGAGTTTCACTCTTGTTGCCCAGGCTAGAGTGCAACGGCGTGATCTCAGCTCACTACAACCGCCGCCTCCTGGGTTCAAGCAATTCTCCAGCCTCAGCCTCCTGAGTAGCTGGGATTACAGGCATGCACCACCATGCCTAGCTAAATTTTGTATTTTTAGTAGAGAAGGGGTTTCTCCATGTTTGTCAGGCTGGTCTCGAACTCCCGACCTCAGGTGATCCACCTGCCTCAGCCTCCCAAAGTGCTGGGATTACAGGCTTGAGCCACCATGTCCGGCCCAGAATAGCTTTTACTTCATGGATTAGAGAACTAATTTGAGGATTCTACACACTGCTAAGTGGATCCACCCTAATTTTGTATTCAAGAACCAAGGAAATTAACATACAGTGGGTCTGTGAGCCCCTGGATGCACTGCTACTGCTGGGAATCTTTGCAGAGGCAGGAAGAATGCACCTCAACCTCATCTGCCCAAGGCAGGCAAGAAGCAGCTCTTATCTATTAGTTCTAGTGCCTTCATTTGTCAAGGGGCATCAACAACCTGGAACTCAAGCCCTTTCCAATTTCTCTAAAGAGCATTAATTAGCACACAAACTATCCACTATTACATTAACTATCCACTATACTTGACTTAGAATGTCTAGATGGTTTCTTCCAATAGTTCCAAAAGCTCATGGAAAAAGCATACCCTGTGGCAGAAAGCAAAAGAAATTGGCTTTAGCTGAGCCAGCTGCTGTTAGGTTCCATCTGTGGGAAGCTGGTCACCACCACAGTGGCTGAAGACGATGAGGGAGTGCACAAAAGGCAAGAGGTATCCAGTCCATTCTCTCATTGTTTTTGAAAACAATTCACCCTCTCTCATAAATTTAAACTTAGCAAAACCTTTCTCAAGCCCTTTCTAACTTCTCTAAAGAGCTTTCAATTAGTACATAAACTATCTACTGTTACCTCTGCTTGGGTGACAAAAAGCACAGATCTGGATTCAGGTATTGCTGGGTTAAAATGTTCTTGTAGCTCCCCCAATATATTAATCTAGAGACAACAACTGAATGTTTTTGGAAGTCTTAAGGACCAGTTCTTTTAAATAAATCTCCATAATCACTTTTTATGACACCTAAATGATCCAAGTCTTTCTGACCAGATTCACATCACATTGCAACCAAACAATAATTAGCACTCATCTGCTAAGTCCCCTAGTCATCCATCAGACTAAAATTTTCTTTCAGCAGACATGTTATCAAAAAATGTACAGATTACTCAAAACTTCTTCTTCTCCTGCCTAAATTTTAGTGTACTCTAGCAGCCTGCCATCACACACCTCTCTAGAGCTGAAGCCCCTCTCTGTTGCCATCCTCCTTGGCTGTGTCCCTTTCTGCAGGTGGACATGATCTGCTGCTGGCTGGCTCCTCTAAACTCCCCAAGACACTGGTCAGCTTCTACAAGACAGCAGCTGCTGTCAAGATTATCTGAGCTGACTTTCTTTTAGCATTTCCTGTATTTTTCAATTTTGGAGACATATTGCTGAGGTGTTGACAAATAAAGATAATACTAACAGCAAATGAGAATCAGACAAGGGAGTCAATGTTCATTCAGAGAAGGAATCAGAATTGAATCTGGGTGGGAATATACGTATCTCAATGCAAGGGAGAACATTCACCTGGAGTTTAGAAAAGAGGTGAGGGCTAGTGTTTAGCACAAAAAGCAGCACAGTCATCTTTTATAATATAACATGCGAGCTTCCCAGAAATTCTTAGTTTTCTAACTTTCCAAACTACCGTAAAATCTCGTTATAAAAATAAATTTTCTTTTAAAATTTGAATTAGAATCATCATACTCTGCATCTTAAAGAGTTCTCTTGTATTTTATTTGACAAAGTTATAGCTTTTAGCAAATTCTGATATATTGACATAAGTTAGAGTTTAATCCATCTGCATGTGAAGTTCCTTAGGAAAAAATCTTATGCAATGTCTGAAAAACTGTATCAGTCATTTGGCCTTTCAGATCATGTGATTGCTTCTCCTTTCTACTCAGTTCCACATCCCTGAACTTTTCCTTTCTAAGCAAAATGGTCATTATTATGCCAATCTACAGAGTAAGTAATTACCAAGACTACTGACCTACATCTGTGTCTAAGATGTTGCTATTTTTATGACATATAAGACAAAATACATTTTCATAATGATCACTACCATCACCCTGTGGAAAAATAAATTAAATATAGTTTAAAGAATGAAAGGAATATGCTAATGTGACATTAAGACTGTGAATTTGAGGCTCCTTTCCGTTCAGTGATGCTAAACAATTTTAAGAAAAATTTTAAAGGCTACAGTAATAGCTCTTTTTGCTCTCTTTCTAAACTTCATTATCTGTTCCAAAGATGTATCAGCCTGATACCTCCACATCTTTGTTATGTGCAGTAAAACGGTGGGCGATTTAAATTTCTGCAGTATTTTTGATTGTTGTACAAGATGAGATTCTTCCGCAATACAATAGGGCTCATTTCTATATGCCTTTCTGGACAAGAAGGCAATGAGAGTTTTTGCAGAAAAAACAAAAACCCTCAAACTATATGAAAAAGGTTCCTCTTCAGTCTGCATCTGTGAAGGCCAACCCTATAGAAGGTCTATATTATAGAAGGGGTGTGGTGTTTGGAATTAAAGAAATGCCTGTTGAAAAAAAATAAGGTATCTTGATACACATCTAGATACATAATCATACATACAATGCTTAGATATACATGAACATATATAAGAAGAGGTGGAATGAGGCTTGCAGAGATTAAAAAAAAAAAAAAAAAAACAAGGTCTGAGACTGCATCAGAATTATAACTGTGAGCTGACATACGAAACATTGGCATTACTTTCCCAAAACTATAGGCAGGATCTGCCTAGGAAACTATCCCTTGGGTCCTGGATAGCAAATCTGGGCTGGGGCTCGTAAGAGGGAACAATGAAAGAGAGTAAGATGTACTGTATCAGGAGAATTTATCCTCTTTTCTTCAACAATAAATCAGATCACCTGTTTTTAATGCTGGATGCCTGCTTTCCATGCATCACCTTGGAACATTGTGAGATTCATTGAGGACTCCAGAATCTGCTGCTTTTCTTATTTTCTGGAAGTAAAAACAAATGAAACCACTGTCCTGGGGAGAATTTCCTTTATAAAACTATGTTACTCTAGTCTGATATCCTCAAAGTCTTATTCAAAATCCCTATCTTTCAGAAATTTGTGCCAATGGTTTTACACTTGCTTTCATTTTTTGATATTCAAATATCTGTCTATGCTCTTCAATTAGTGATTCAGATTTCTTTTGATTCATCTTTGAAGTCTCCTTTTGGTCACATCATAATTTCTAGATGCTTCAAATTCACTTGCTATTCTTTCAAGAATGAGTATTTTTGTAAAAAAAAAAAAAAAAAAAAAAAGTCTTACTATATAAATTTGTTGGCTTTTACTACAACTGCTTTCACTCCAGTGCTTCATCATCTATTCTGCATTTAAAAAAAAAATTAAATTTCAAATAAGAATAAAAATCTAACTGATTAAAAGGAAAAAAAAGTATTTTATTATACTATTAGATGGCTCTGATAGATTTTGAATGTCCATGAGGATTGGAAAGTCCCGAAACCCACCAGGGGACTCACATCGTGTTCTTAACATGAACCTCAGTACAGTGATGAAAAGAAAGGAAAAAAAAAAAAAAAAAGCACTAGAGTAGGAGTCTGATGACCAGGGGATTAGTACCATCAACCTGTTTCCTAATGTGGAGACATGAGAGTTGGACTAGACGACAAGTTCAGAATTCTTGGAATGTCCAGTTAAAACACAGATTGCTGGACCCCCACCTCAGAGTGTCTCATTCAGCAGTTCTTGGGTGGGGCGGGGAATATGAATCTCTAACAAGTTCCCAGAGAATTCTGCAGGTCTTGGGACTATGCTTGGAGAACCACCAGAATGGCTGATTCCAAAGATCTCCTTTGTATCAGGGAATATACATATGAGAAAAAGGGTAAACTTCTATCAGTAAAAGGGATGCAGAAATCTTTCATGTAAAAACTGGTATATAAAAAGATTAAGAAATAATGAAGAATAAATGATTCATTTAATAAAATCCACCCCAGAGAACAGTGCAATCCTAAAGCATCTAATAATAAACCATTAACTTTCACAAATAAGAAAACTGGAACATATTTAATGGAAACTTTAAAAATGTTTCACTCCTCATCATGAATTATTTTCATAAATCAAAACATGTAAATGGACAAACACAAGAACAACAGAGGAAATTTTTCTGTTAGATTAAGCCACTCAGTTTTTTTTGTTCGTTATTGTTTTTGTTTGTTTATTTGAAATGGAGTCTTGCTCTGTTGCCCAGGCTGGAGTGCAGTGGTGTGATCTTGGCTCACTGCAACCTCCACCTCCGGGGCTCAAGAGATTCTCCCGCCTCAACCTCCCCAATAACTGGGACAACAGGCACGTGCCACCACACTTGGCTAATTTTTTACATTTTTAGTAGAGACAAGGTTTACCATATTGGCCAGGCTGGTCTCAAACTCCTGATCTCGTGATCCGCCTGCCTCGGCCTCCCAAAGTGCTGGGATTACAGGCGTGAGCCATCGCACCTAGTCAAGCCACTCAATTTTAAGAAAGCTGAAGTCTCCCATTTAAACAAAGCAAATGAGACCAATCTTGCTTATTTTAGATGACCACCTGGGCCTGCATGCTTGGGCTTTGGTCATCTCTGTATCTTCCATTATATCCTACCCACCTTCTGCCTGACTATACTAGTTGTCTACATAGGTACTTTCTCATTCTAGTCCCTCCAATATTTTGTGGACAAAAACAACAACAAAAAGCCTATTTCCTGCCACTCTGACATTAATAGCTTATGTTGACAATGTTTTACAATTTTGATGCATTATTTGCATTTTGAAAGGTACTTTTAAAGACATATTGTAATGACCTTAATGGGAATTTTGGCAACAGAGCTGGAAGTGAAAAAGGAAAAAGTGCCTCTACGGAGGGAGGGCAAATCTCATTGAAAGTGATCAATTTAACATGCATAAGTAGACTGAGCTTCATGAGTCACATCTATCTCATCCCTGCACTGTTCCATCTCCTGGAGGGCTAACACAGTACTCCAGGCCTCGGCAGGAATGCATAATAAAGACGGGGTGGATTGCATCTTTTTACCATGGACAGGGAAAACTCTACATTTGCATTCCTAGTAACCCACTTTGATCACACTATGCCACTTCTCATTACCTAACTGACGCTGCTATATGCATTTTTCTTCCCAACCTGATTCACATACTTGGCTTGAAACCCTGGACCTGGCCAAAAGCAACCACTTCTAACCATCACACATCTGACAGGTCCATCCTTCCTACTGGGCTCATCTCTGCCTGTTGGATGCTGCCCTGTCTCCATGAGTCCTTAAGGCAATCTGGTGGTATGCCCCACTTGAGGCCAGGAGTCAGTTCTCACTAAGTGTATATGCTGGGTTCCTTTTCTTTTGATGTGTTTCTGTTTCTGTTTGTTGTTGCTGTTGTAGGGATAGGGGAGGCATTTATTTATAAGTATATCACCAACTTGGGCATAGTTTAGGCCACTTTTTTTTTTTTTTTTGAGACAGAGTCTTGCTCTGTCGCCCAGGCTGGAGTGCAGTGGTGTAATCTCAGCTCACCGCAAGCTCCACCTCCTGGGTTCACACCATTCTCATGAATTTAGGCCACTTTTAAAGAGCCGTTAAAGGGATTATAATATTAAAAGCTTTCTTAAGTTCCAGAAAAGATTGGATATCTAATTTTCTTCTGTTTGACAAGGTCTGTCGCTGTCCTAAGATTGTTAAGAGGGCGCCTGTCCAGGGCCCCTTTATAGTGCCCCAAGTATCAAAAAATACAAAATATAAATGTATTAAAGAACAGATGCATCCCTGTCACTTGGGATCTGGTGTGTCCGGTACTGGCACAGTGAAACTTGCAGCCCTAAATATCCATTCTTATAACTAAGACATTTTAGGGCCCAGAGAAACCCTTTCCGGACATACTGACCAATGTCCTCAAAACAAAAGTGAACTGAGTCCAAATACTAAGAACTCTTTTGTGTTGTTAAAAACAGACATTTCACCTGAGGACAAGGAGATTTGAAGAGAAGCATTTATTTCACTGAAAAGATTAATGAATGCAGTAGATTCTTGCATGGAAATGCATTTTCTCATAGTAGTGTTGAGTAACCATTTTTATGTCTCTTCCTCTTTCAAACTGACGTTCTGAGTCCTACACAAAATATCACAGTACTCATATCAGTACTATACTCTTAAATTTACTATATTCTTAAATGTGTACATATATTTGAGTTCCAATGTAGCCTGTGTAAAACATGTTACAGTCCTTTATTTTGGCAATTAGAAAGTCATTTAATAGTACAATTAGTAAGAATTTCTTTTCACACACTTAATAAAATTTAATACAATTGATTAAAATTTTAATATTAATTATATTTTTCTTGTATCTACATTTTGCAAGTTAATTAAAAATATTTAGAAAAAAATAACTTTTAAACACATACATAGATAATATTTTGTAGTTTTACAGTAATTCATTTTGATTTTTGGAAAACATATTTATAGTTTGTGTACTTTACTACATTTTTAAATCTTTTAGACAATTAGTCTCAACATAACACAAATTATGTAAGAATCGTTACTATAATAACATAATACATAACTTCGCTGAAATGAAGGCAAGAAAAGTCAATGTTATAGAAAAAGATATCATAGTTTGTATAAATTGACTTTATTTCTTATGCATCCCATCAACAGAACACCCAACTGGATAGTCATATTTAAAGTTAGATGGCCCTGAGACTTTGCTGACTTTCTGTCATAGAAATAGTATAGCAAAAAAAAAAAAAAAAAAGAAATAGCAGAGCATTGCATTGCACATATTTTTCACTATTGTGACAGTATGCTTGTCAAGATGAGGCTAGAACATATTTTTAGTCACAGTTTGTTAGACTAATTCATAAAATATTTAGACATAGAGTAGGTAGGCCTCTAGTTGTACTATTGTCCTGGGCCCCACAAATACTAAGGTTTCACCTATCCTGTTCCGGTATAGGACATCAGAATCAGCAGCATGGCTCCATATTCCCACATTCTTAATGGTCAACTGAAGAAGGAGACTGAAGTAAAATGCTGAAGACAATATGCATGGAAACATATACTAGACTTTGGTTTCAAGCAAGATAGATTTATCCTACCTATTACATCTTGGCAGAATGTACAAACTTACCCTTACTCACAGAGTATATTACTTAAATATTCCCTTTAAGTTTCAGTTATTCAAGATAAGTAAGTTATGGAGATCCACTGTACAGCATAGAACCTATAATTAATGATAACATATTGTATGCTTAAGACTTGCTAAGAGGGTAGATCTTATGATAAGTTTTCTTACAGCAAAATGAAGAAAGAAAGAGAGAGAGACAAAGAAAGAAAGAAAGAAAGAAAGAAAGAAAGAAAGAAAGAAAGAAAGAAAGAAAGAAAGAAAGAGGAAAGAAAGAAAGAAAGAGAAAGAAAGAAAGGAAGGAAAGAAATGGAAGGAAGGAAGGAACGAAGGAAGGAAGGAAGGAGAGAAAGAAAGCAAAGAGGGGGAGGGAACTTTGGGAGGTGATGGGTAGGTTTATGGCCTTGAGAGTGGTGATAGTTTCTCAGATGTACACTCATCCCAGAGCTCGGAGCTGTATACATTATATATGTACAGCTTTTTATATGTAATAAATCAATACTCCCTTTGAGGTTCATATTAAGCATTCTAATCTTCAAAAGTAATTGCTGTTTTTGCCATTAAACAGCAAAATAATTAAAAATAATGGCAAAAACCACAAGTACTTTTGCACCAACCTAACAGATGTCTAAAGCTATGATGAAATACTATAAATCCCTTTATCTGCTTTCTCATTTACTTTTGTCTGAAGTCCTATTTTCTTTCTCTCCTAACCTCCTTCTCATTCTTTCCTTTTCTTTGTTTATTTTTTATCTTTTTATTTCCACAGGATTTTGGGGACAGGTGGTATGTGGTTATATCTCTAAGTTCTTTGGTGGTGATTTGTGAGATTTTGGTGCACCCATCTCTGAACAGTATACACTGAACCCAATTTGTAGTCTTTTATCCCTCACCCCCTTCCCACCCTTTCCCCCCACAGTCCCCAAAGTCCATTGTATCATTTTTATTCTTGCATGTTTTATCTCCTTCTTCTGTGTATATGTGTGTGTGTGCATGAGTGTGTTTGTGTATGTGGTATTAGGGAAAATTGGAAAAAGAAATGAAAAGAAAAATGAAGAATAGGGATTTTTATGCAGTAGTAAAATCTGATTACTGCACCATAGTTTGCGTTGGCCCAAGACCTAATGGTGAAGGAGGCTAAGATTTAATTTAAGTGTCTCCCTTCACCTGGATATTGGGCAGCAATTATCCATATGGGTCTCTCATCTTTTTGCACATCTTGTGAGCATATGCACTAGCTGCCCCTTTGTTTGAGACTCTCTTATCACAGATATTTGTGTAATGAAAACTTTGGAAGACAGAGAGGGTACAGGCCAGGTTTGCTTATTATTTTCTATAATAAAAATAATATCTCCCTTAAGGGGAATGTTTATTATCCAAAGTAAAAGATTCAGGTTCCTTTAGCTCAGGGATGGGTGTTTCCTGTCCAATATAAAAGATAAAGCTTCCTTTGGCTCAGGTACTGCATGCCCAGCTCTACATGAGTCCCTCTGTCTCATCCCCATGGGACTCAGGGTGAGGGGATCCAACATGAATTTGAGACTCACACTGCTTTCTGTGTTGTGAGTAATAAACGCATTTGTCTTTGATGCAGTCTTATGCCATCTACCAGCTTTTCTGAAACTGGCAAGTTAGCTTGCTGGCACTGTGATACTGCACATGCTGCAGAGCTCTTAACACAAGGCTTCTCTTTTTCCTTCATCACCTTCCATTTCAATGTCTCCATGCTGCTCACTAGAGATACTCCATTTAGGCCTATATTCTCTGGATTGGCATACTAAACATACATACCATCCAAAATTCTCTCTATATACTACACAAAAGATTGATACAGCTTTGCACATAGATGTTTCACTGATTTCTGTTAAGTAGAAGAATAAATGTAGTACAAGAACCAATGAATTTGGATTATGTAATAAATGACTTATAAAATTACAAGGCATTATTTAGTATACATATTATAAAAATAAATATATTTGCATACATATGTTTTTATCATTGATCAGGTTCTTTGGATTTCAGAAATGTGTCATTTTGTTGAGTACTCACAAGTGACAATGTCATGAGTATCCTCATCTCTGTTTTACTGATTAGGAACTGAGGGCAGAATGGTAAGTGATTTTTCTAACATCACAAAACCATGACATGTTCAATCTAGCACAATAATTGTGATCCTAAAGTCTGAGATCTCTTCACTATTTCCAAACTTCACAAGCTTAATTTTTTTTTCCCAAAAAAGAGAGGGGCAACTCATTGGAATGAATCAATGCCAAGCAATGAGGCAGATAAAGTAAGAAAGAACTTGTAAGAACACATCCAAGCACAAGGCCTTTTTCCACATAGCATGTCACAGGGTCTAAGACGTTATACTGCAAGCTAAAAAGACAGCCTGCCGCAGTTTTGTAGGGCAACAAGGCTGAGCACAGGTGGATGCTTGTACATACAATAGTCTGTATTACAGGAAAGGAACTCTGAGCTTAGTGAAACAAAGTCTTTTATGGATAGCAAACATGTCTGTCCTATGCTCCAGAGGGAGATGTTATCTTTATTTCCAAGGCTGTTTACTATGCAAACATCCTTGAAAAGCTAGTCATGTACAAAGAGTACCCAGTGCCTCTGCTCACACGATGTGCAGAAATGTGAGAGATCAATTGAGAACTGTATCTAACACAAGACCTCGGAGAGCAGAGAACATACCAGTCACCTACACGGCTATATTTCCAGAGCTGAGAAAGAACAGGCCTGATTAGAACTCAAAATATATTTTTTCAATGGAAGAATTATACTAGTTGGTATTTACGTCCACAACTGCATTGTATAAAAATGTCATATTATTTAATTTTATTTACATCTGACTCTTAAGAAATTCAATTGTGAATTCAGGAGGCCACTTGTCCTTCTCCGTAGAGCAACAAATAATACAAGTGTCTTTATTATAACTAAAGAAGAGATTCAGGTAGATTACTGAGAATGACAGTTCACTGTCCAAATTACACATGATCCCTTGCTGCACACGGGCTTGAATTTTTCCGAATGGTGAGAATTTGTGGCCCCTGGAAGTACTCGGAGGATGTCTCCTTTGTGATCCTGCTAGAGCCCAGCCATGGGTTTGGTCTTTGTGGAACACCCAGTCCTCCATCTACTTCCCAGTCTTGGAGAATACTCCTACTTCTTTCTACTTCCTCTAATCTCAAAAGTAATATTCTCCCCATTTTCTTCTCTCCACTAGCATGATTCTTTCAAGGAGTATATGTTTTCATAAAATAAAAATCCTACATAACAAAGACCACCCCTGAAGCAACTACACACAGACGCTTAATTGTATTCTCATAATGCAGAAGAGAAGATGCAGGCAGAATAAAACAAACATTATCTCAATACATTATTCTAACCCATCATTATTGTTTACATGTCTCTATATGTAAATCCATTTCTTTATTTTAAAATCTCTGGGGATTGGAAGGATGAAAGGAGAGGTAAAAAGGATTGGTTGAGGCATGTCTGGGAGAGAAATGGGAAAAACAAACTGGATTCATCTTTAGGGCTTCAGGGATCTCATGAGACTCTTATTTGCTCCACAGCTCAAATGCAACCTCCTACTCTGTTAATATCTCAACATTCAGTGACAACCATTGAATAGATCTTGGATGGCCATTTTATGTCTATTAATTCATGTACGGGCTAAACATTTAAATAGTTTTTGAAATATATCAATAATTATACTGGGCTAATTGTATATCTGTGCCCAATCTATTCACACTTTGTAAGCCATGAATCAAAGTTGAATACAAGTAGGTTTGTACTAAATCAAAATAAATGACTAATTCAACTCTAAGGAAATAAAGTTACAAAAGGTTTAATTAATCAGCTCTAGCTAATATACATTCTCTAAGTTCTAAATGATCTGCAAAATAGTTCATAATTTCTAATTCTGAGGAATAAGTCAGGTGAAAATAATTATTTGGCCCTAATATTTATGGCTTGTCAAAAGTGGTTACTATGTCTTATTATGCATAAGTCTAGGTAATGATCAATAATAGGGGCATTAAATGACATCATAACTATGATTGGATCAGGGGGAACACTTAAACTCAATCAAAACTGAAAGTTGAAGAAAATAGCAGGAGACTGAATGATAGGTATAACTGGTAGCCAACTGATAATTCTATTTGCAATTTACCTGGTTCCAACAATTATTCTCTGGCCTTACAATCTGATTCCTAAGTAATTTCATTTAAAAGTCACAACCCCATTGTATTTTTAACATTACACTGAAGTAAGTTTCAAAAGATCTTAGAAGGTCATTTATTTAATCAACAATAATTACGTCTCAATTCATTAGTATATAGCCTTCAAATCCCATTTACCTCTACACCCACTCTTTTCGGCATTTTACCCTCACCACCATATTCAAATCACTCTCACAAAGGTTACCACTTACTCTCTTAATTGCCAAAGAGCAATTTTCAGTATTACCTTACTCACCCTTTCTGTGTCTACTCCTCCCTCTCTCTAGTGCCTTTCCCCTTCACTGGTTTCTCTGACACCATTTGGCTTGATGATTTTCCTAACAGCTCTTGAACAGTTCCTAGCT
Organism: Piliocolobus tephrosceles; assembly: GCF_002776525.5. NCBI lineage: Eukaryota > Metazoa > Chordata > Mammalia > Primates > Cercopithecidae > Piliocolobus > Piliocolobus tephrosceles. The sequence goes on along the minus strand of NC_045448.1, from coordinate 80,620,797 downwards.
GAAATTCCTCTTTTCCTCTTCCCCAGGGTTTCATTTATGTCTTTTTACTTACTGCTCTGCTTCTACAGATTCTACCTAAGATATTGCATCCACTATTATGATTTCAGCTACTACTGATGTACTGCTGACTACACTGTCACTATTTATGATTCTCATTTGCTCTAGAAGTACATTTCCAAATGTAAATATTCCCTGAGGTGCTCTTTCTTGGCCTTTTTCTTTATTCATATGATCTGTTTTTCTAATTGGCTGACTCTCTCCCAGAAGATTAATTTCCACTCTCATCACAGATTGCCAAATCGGCACATATCTAGGCCAAATATGTTCTGAACTTCAGGCCCATATAGCCAAGTGCCTATGAAGGCCTCTCCCTAGATGGCTGGGAAGTATGTCAAATGCAATTATGTCCAAATATTAATACGCCATCTTCCCAGAAGTCTTGTCTCTCCTCTCACCATCACAGTCTTGATGAGGGGCTCCTGGACACCATCCTCTACTTCCCAATTTTCCTTCCATTTCCCATTTCCACTCACCACACACTCTCAACTCAACCATAAAAATGTGCCATGTGTTTGTCCTTTTCACTACCACATAGACGCACTTCTCATTTTTAACCTAGACTATTGAAATAGGCCCCTGAGTGTCTATTGTGATCTCTGGCTTCCTCACCTCTCCCCAGTCCCCCAGGAATGCATTCTTCCCTCTGCAATAACAGCTCAGCCCACATGCAAATCGAATTGGCTCACTGTCCTGCTCAAAGTCATTTGTCTTCCCATAAGCCATATCATACAAAATAAACTCCTTCCACACTGGTCACAATGTCCTTTGTGATCTGACCTTCCCGTTCCTGGCAAGCCTCATCTGTTGCCATTCTCCCTCCGGCACTTTAAAATCTGGTCCACTCATCATTCACCGACACATCATGCCTTCTCAAATCTCTCAGCTTTTTCCAATGTTGTTCTTCTTTTGATAGCCTTTCACATTTATAGACCTGTAAAACCTCATCCACGAAGTCTCATTTCAAGGGCTAGCTCCTCTAGGAACATTTCCTTGACTCACACAGGTTTGACTCGTGACTAGAATAAAGCCGTTACCCTTTTCTCTGTTGTGTACTTTACACACAATGTCCACCTTATATGATGACTGTAACATTTAATTAGTTAACATATTTAAAAGACTAAGCAGTGCTGAGCTCATAAGGTTTAATGTTGGTAAATATTAGCTATTACTGTTTTTAACAGCTGACATGGTGTATCATTATTACATGTGTTTATCTAGCCATTAGACATTAAACTCTTTGACAGCAAGAAACAACTTCACGATTTTGTATCACAAAGGATTTATTTCTTCCAATTGCTTTGTGTTTCTTTTACATTTAGATGAGACTAAGTATGGAATGCATATGAAGCAAAATTATAAAATGAGTTTGAGCCTGCACAGACTGAAATGTAAGCAATATCTGTATTCAAAAGAGCACTGATACCTGGAAGTTTTGATGATTTATGCTATTATGCCCTGCTCGCTAAGGTTAGTAAATTGTGTGATGGATGTATGTGCATGTATACATATGCATGTTTGGAGGTATACATGTATACATATGGACATGTATGTGTGCATGCATGCAACCACTCTAGAGTCCTCACGGAAGTAGGTGTCCCTTAACCTTTCCAGTTAAGTCCAAAATACATATTTGTAAATCTGAGTGCAGTATGTTTTCTGCAACATAACTGCCAACCTCTGATTCTGAAGCTGACAGAGACATTTCTCATAGGTGTTTATAACTGAATTTATTCAAACTTATTAATGTTGTCATTTCTTATATTGCCACCTAAGCTAAAAACTTCAAAAGTTATCCTCTATATTCTTACCTCTCTGCAAAAACTTCCAAGTCCACACAGGATCCTCTCTGGAATGTCTCTGCAACATCTGCCTGCACTCCAATTCCATTGCCATTATTTCTGAGTTTAGGCTTTCCACCATGTGAGTCTGAGCTCCCATCAATCTCATTCTGCCATCAGTTATTTTTCTAAAATATAGAACTGAGCAGGTTCTTTACCTGCTTGGAAAGCACTGAGAATTCACCATTGCCTAACAGATAGTTTCCAAACTTCTTGGCACAAAAGAGAAGACCTCAAACTATTTGTCTGTAGTGACATGCACTAGGGATAAAATCCATACATCAGACATATCCTCTAGTGTACTCAGGGTAACCTCTTTCACACTCATCTAAGTGAGTAAGATTGGCACCAGTAGGGATTGTGATAGTCAAAATAATGCCCCTCCTCCAAAATGTCCATGTCCTCACCCCCGTAACCCGAGAATTTGTTACCTTATAAAGCAAAAGGCATCGTGCATATGTGGTTAAACTATAGGTCTGGAGAGGGGAAGGTTTTCAGGATTGACTAGGTGGGCCGAGTGTCATTGGAAGGGTCTTTATAAGACAGAGGCAAGAGGATCAATAGATAAAACGAGATGTGACAATGGTAGCAGAGGTAGGAGTGGTGCCATTGCAAAAAAGGGGCCATGAAACAAGGAAGACAGTGGCCTCTAAAAGTTGGAAAAGGCAAGAAAATAAATTCTCGCTGACACTTCACAGAAGGAACCAGCCTGCCAACATCTTGACTTTAGCATATGAAACTGATTTTAAACTTCTGCCTTTCAGAACTATAAGATAATAAATTAATGTTGTTTAAGCCAATAAGCAGGTAGCAATATGTTGCAGTAGCAATAGGAAACGAACACAATGATAATAACTCTGATATTGTTAAATTAACCAACTTGCTTACTTGGTCTTTTATGAACAATACAAACAACCCTACTAAGCTCATCTTTACTGCTCCTCCCCATGTCTTCTGCATTATGTACAAAAAGTCTCGGCTAACTCACTGGGCTCCTCTAATTGTATAGCACTTTAGTACTATAAAAATCACAACTGAAGGAGATAGAGACACAAAAAATCCTTCAAAAAATCAATGAATCCAGGAGCTAGTTTTTTGAAAACATCAACAAAATTGATAGACCGCTAGCAAGACTAATAAAGAAGAAAAGAGAGAAGCATCAAACAGATGGAATAAAAAATGATAAAGGGGATATCACCACCGACCCCACAGAAATACAAACTACCATCAGAGAATACTATAAACACCTCTATGCAAATAAACTAGAAAACCTAGAAGAAATGGATAAATTCCTGGACACATACACTCTCCCAAGACTAAACAAGGAAGAAGTTGAATCCCTGAATAGACCAATAGCAGGCTCGGAAATTGAGGCAATAATTAATAGCCTACTAACCGAAAAAAGTCCAGGACCAGACGGATTCACAGCCGAATTCTACCAGAGGTACAAGGAAGAGCTGGCACCATTCCTTCTGAAACTATTCCAATCAATAGAAAAAGAGGGAATCCTCCCTAACTCATTTTGCGAGGCCAACATCTTCCTGTTACCAAAGCCTGGCAGAGACACAACAACAAAAAAAGAGAATTTTAGATCAATATCCCTAATGAACATCTTGCAAAAATCCTCAACAAAATACTGGCAAATCAAATCCAGCAGTACATCAAAACACTTATCCACCATGATCAAGTGGGCTTCATCCCTGGGATGCAAGGCTGGTTCAACATATGCAAACCAACAAACGTAATCCAGCATATAAACAGAACCAAAGACAAAAACCACATGATTATCTCAATAGATGCAGAAATGGCCTTTGACAAAATTCAACAGCTCTTCATGCTAAAAACTCTCAATAAATTCGGTATTGATGGAACGTATATCTCAAAATAATAAGAGCTATTTATGACAAACCCACAGCCAATATCATACTGAATGGGCAAAAACTGGAAGCATTCTCTTTGAAAACTGGCACAAGACAGGGATGCCCTCTCTTACCACTCCTATTCAACATAGCATTGGAAGTTCTGGCTAGGGCAATCAGGCAAGAGAAAGAAATAAAGGGTATTCAATCAGGAAAAGAAGAAGTCAAATTATCCCTGTTTGCAGATGACATGATTGTATATTTAGAAAACCCCATCGTCTCAGCCCAAAATCTCCTTAAGCTGATAAGCAACTTCAGCAAAGTCTCAGGATATAAAATCAATGTGCAAAAATCACAAGCATTCCTATATACCAATAACAGACAGAGAGCCAAATGATGAATGAACTCCCATTCACAATAGCTTCAAAGAGAATAAAATACCTAGGAATCCGACTTACAGGAGATGCGAAGGACCTCTTCAAGAAGAACTACAAACCACTGCTCAGTGAAATAAAAGAGCACACAAACAAATGGAAGAACACACCATGCTCATGGATAGGAAGAATCAATATCGTGAAAATGGCCCTACTGCCCAAGGTAATTTATAGATTCAATGCCATCCCCATTAAGCTACCAATGACTTTCTTCACAGAATTGGAAAAAACTGTTTTAAAGTTCATATAGAACCAAAAAAGAGACCACATTGCCAAGACAATCCTAAGCCAAAAGAACAAAGCTGGAGGCATCACGCTGCCTGACTGCAAACTATACTACAAGGCTACAGTAACCAGAACAGCATGGGACTGGTACCAAAACAGAGATATAGACCAATCAAACAGAACAGAGCCCTCAGAAATAATACCACACATCTACAGCCATCTGATCTTTAACAAACCTGACAAAAACAAGAAATGGGGAAAGGATTCCCTATTTAATAAATGGTGCTGGGAAAATTGGCTAGCCATAAGTAGAAAGCTGAAACTGGATCCTTTCCTTACTCCTTATATGAAAATTAATTCAAGATGGATTAGAGACTTAAATCTTAAACCTAAAACCATAAAAACCCTAGAAGAAAACCTAGGTAATACCATTCCGGACATAGGCATGGGCAAGGATTTCATGTCTAAAACACAAAAAGCAATGGCAACAAAAGCCAAAATTGACAAATGGGGTCTAATTAAACTAAAGAACTTCTGCACAGCAAAAGACACTACCATCAGAGTGAACAGGCAACCTACAGAATGGGAGAAAATGTTTGCAATCTATTCATCTGACAAAGGGCTAGCATCCAGAACCTACAAAGAACTCAAACAAATTTACAAGAAAAAAACAAACAACCCCATCAAAAAGTGGGAAAAGGATATGAACAGACACTTCTCAAAAGAAGACATTCATACAGCCAACAGACACATGAAAAAATGCTCATCATCACTCGCCATCAGAGAAATGCAAATCTAAACCACAACGAGATATCATCTCACACCAGTTAGAATGGCAATCATTAAAAAGTCAGGAAACAACAGGTGCTGGAGAGGATGTGGAGAAATAGGAACACTTTTACACTGTTGGTGGGACTGTAAACTAGTTCAACCACTGTGGAAGACAGTGTGGCGATTTCTCAGGGATCTAGAGCCAGAAATACCTTTGATCCAGTCATCCCATTACTGGGTATATACTCAAAGGATTATAAATCATGCTGCTATAAAGACACATGCACACGTATGTTTATTGCGGCACTATTCACAATAGCAAAGACTTGGAACCAACCCAAATGTCCATCAGTGACAGACTGGATTAAGAAAATGTAGCACATATACACCATGGAATACTATGCAGCCATAAAAAAGGATGACTTCATGTCCTTTGTAGGGACATGGATGCAGCTGTGGAAACCATTTTCAGCAAACTATCGCAAGAACAGAAAACCAAACACAGCATGTTCTCACTCACAGGTGGGAATTGAACATTGAGATCACTTGGACACAGGAAGGGGAACATCGCATACTGGGGCCTATTGTGGGGAGGGGGGAGGGGGTAGCGATAGCATTAGGAGATATACCTAATGTAAATGACGAGTTAATGGGTGCACCACCTGTACCCTAGAACTTAAAGTATAAAAAAAAAGGGAATATATTAGGAACAACAACAACAACAAAAAAGATCAGATCATATGGTCTCAATTTTTTATGAATTTGCAAAAATAGAAAGTGGAAAAAAGTTATAAGTATATAAAGACAAAGCAAGTGAAGTAAATACAGTGTGCAATAATATATTTTTTAAATCATGGCAATACAAAGAAAGGTGGTGATTATTTTGAAGCTAGGATCACTTAGCACCTTTTTCAAGGAAGTCATCTTACTGGTTTTGGACATAATTTTTTATAATTAACTAAAATGAGTTTTCAATAAGGGTGAAGAACACAGAGGCAGGAATGTGTGAGGTTATAGGGGAGATAATGCCAAGGCATGTTGCACGACTGGATTTGATGGATCATTCAATGTCCTAAAGACAAAAATGGTCATTTAAAGTAAGAAAAGAGCAAAGTGAAGTTCCCAGATGGATAAACAGTTCAGAGGCAAGGAATGATTGTATTTATTTGGTGACAATGGGTTGTCAGGTTGGGAAATCCTGTGAAATTAAATTTGTTAGACAATGGGAAATGAAGCAAAAAGTAGCAGGTTGGGGAGTACTTATAAGAAATTGTTGCTGAATGACATATTAGTAAGCACCACAATTAAATAGGTATGGGATGGTACTCATCTAGAAAGTTCTCTAGTGTTGCAGGGTAAATCTTAGCTGAAGACAGGTAAATCTTAGCTGAATTTCTTAGTGTATTCTAAGGTACCTGAAGAGAGTCTACTATCATTATAATTAAAGTGTGGCAACTAGTTTCATCTCTGCCCATCTTCTGGAAAGAATGCCTATTCCTCCAACACATCCAAAAAAGAAAAAAAATCCCTCTACTTAATTCATTTATTCTTAAGGCAAAAATATGATATGTGTTTCAACAGTAAATCTTAAAGCAGGGTGTAATGGATTAAGGTTTAATCCATTACCTTACATTTTATAGTACATGTGTAAAATTGGGGGGAAAAAAGGTCTTTTTCTATTGGAAAATTTATCAACTGAAGCCCTGCATTTTGAGTCAAAAATAAAATTTACATCTTAAATTATTCTTTCCACCTTTATTAATGTTAATGAATAAAATAAAAAGAATATAACCCATGTCTACTTACTATTCTTCATTCTGCTTTTCTACTTAAATATCATTTCATGTTAACATGGTCATCTGTCTTCCATATGTATTAAATCACACTGACGCACCTGTTAGTGTTTTTCAAACATTTTCATATTTCAACATCGGAAATGGGATAAGACCCCTTCCAATCAATAACAACGTGCTTCCCTATGGAATATGCAAGACCACCCTTAACAGCAGATTGGGATCTTCTCTCCTGCCCACCTTCTTCTTCCCTCAATTTAGAACAATTTAGCTGAGTTTTCCCTTTTGTTAGCATTTGTATATAGCAATTGTAAAGAGCATACAAATAATATCATGCAAGTGGCTATTTCTTTTATATTTTTCTTTGGGATATACTTACAAAGTTAGAAATACCATATCATAGGATCTAGTAAGTACTGTAGTTCTTGCCCATTTTCTCAATTACAATGGAGTACCTGTTTCCCAGTTGTTTATATTTATTCAACAAATATTCACTAAAGTCCAGCTAGCTGTGTCAGGCACTTCTCTAGGCACTAAAAATACAAAAAGGAAGGCACCAAACAAACACACACTAAATATCCCTGCCCTCGTGGATTCAATATTCTGGAAAAGAGAGAAAAATAACGGATAACAAATTAGAAATATACCTGTTCATAGAATTATTTTCCTGTGGAAAAAAACAAAGTGTGTTAACATGGGTGAGATCAGCAGAGGTGCTATTTCATACAGGATGGTCATGGGAGGCCTTGCTGAAAAGAGAAAACTACAGCAGAGAGCAGAATGACCAAGGGAGCAAATCCTAAATGCATTTAGGGACAGAGCACTTAAGTTAGGGTCACAAGACAGCAGAAATGTCCTGAGGATGAAAGATGGTTGGCATCAATAAACTGTGTGATCAATGTGGCTGGAGCGCAGAAAGAAGGGACTTGAGTAAGAGGAAGTGAATCCAGAGAACTGAGTACAGTATAGAACAGGCGGGGCCTGTAAGGCCTTTGGCTTCTACCTTGCAAAAGATGGAAAGCCATTGGCAACTTCTGAACAGAAGTGGCACAAAAACAGTTACGTATTAGAAGATCACTCTGGCTACACACTGAGGAGAGCATGGTGGCAGAAAGAGAAGCAAATAGGAGGACATCCCCAGGATCTGGTTAAGAGATGGTGTTGTTTGGATCAGAGAGGTAGAAAGGCAACTCCGTATTATTTTTACAGAGGTATCATATACAAAAAAGTACACATATCATCAATATATAGCTTAATTTTGACCAAGTAAACATCTGGAAGCTCCCATACAGTGCCTCCCAGTCACTAAGCTTCAAGGGCAACCTGACTTCTAGCAGCATAAGTAAGTTTCGCCTGTTTTTTTCCTTTATATAGATAAAAGCATGGGTTGCATATTTGTGTCTCACTGCTTTTTTCAACATTACATTTATGAGATTCATCCATGTTTATATATATATATATACACACACACACACATATATATGTATATGCATTTTGTTCTCTGCTACATAATATGCCATCAATTGAATATATTACATTCTATTAATTCTAAGTATATATGGAACGTAGAGCCAAGAGTTTGAAGATAGAAAAGATGAGGGTTATTAGAGAGAGGAGTTGAGTATGACTCCAAATACAACCTGAGAAATTAGAATTGATATACAGAAAACTGGGGCAAGAGCACGTTTGGGGAGAAAAAACAGGAATTTGGCTTTGAACTTCTTAAGTTTGATATGTCTTCTAGACACCCCAACAGAGCTATCTAGTAGGCAGTTGGATATGTGAGTCTGTAGTTCTCAGGAAAGATACAGGCAAAGGTTTAAATGCAAGAGTCACCAGGGCAGAGTTGCTAAACAAAATCATAAGTTAGATAAACTACCTGCAGGCTGAGTGTTACAAGAGAAGTTCCTGTGGTCATAACTGTGCCCAGGGGAACTACAGCCTTTAGGGTTGGGGAATATATCAACCTTAACTTAGAGGCATTTCAATATGCAGGTCTTCAACCAACAATAAGCCTGTGGAATATTAAGACTTAGCAGCATAAAGCCAGTTCTGGTTCTGAATAAGTGTCTTGTCCTAAGACATGACCACTGGAAGTGGGGTTTGAGGAACAGGAAGAGGGTGATGGTGCTGTCAATCATCAGCCTACTGTTGGCTAAGTGAGATTCCTGTCCACATAAACCCTGATCTATTCCAGTCACTTATTTCAATATGAGCAGAAGAAAAACTTAATCCCCATTTTAAATTAATCATAAAGCTAAAACACAGTTGTTTAACACTAGAACTTCAAACTACATAGGTTTCTTCTTGGCAAGAAGCTGCTGTGAAATGCACAAAGTAAGGCTCAATAAATGTTGAATGAATTATTCCATATATATCGCAAGAGTTTTTAGTAACAGCTGTAGGCAATTTAATGTGATAGATCTGTGAAAGTTAAGAAACCCTTTTTACAATCCAGTTGGGAAAATGAACAAATTCTATTAAATGTACTGAGATATGCATGCATGTGTGTGTGTGTGTTTTGAGAAGGTACACGTTGGCAGGGAAGACATGGAGAAACATAGCAGAGGGATGAGGGGATGAGAGTGAAGGGAGGGAAGTCCTGGAGATGAACGTGGTAGGGAAAAGAATGATCAAATTTGTCTAAAAATTAAGACAGAGTGAAAATTAGAGGATGAGAAGGTAAGCCACTCTTCCCACTCAAGATTCCTCTGCAGTTTAACAAAAGGAATCTACACAATTATGTGTGATGAGTTTCCAAGTATAAAGAATGAAAGAAGTCCAGAGAAGTTCAGAGAAGACAGAAATAAATTTACATTGGGAAAGCTTAGGAGGGATTTCTGGAAAAGGTGCAGTTGACAAGGGCCCTGCCATCATAATCCTAGTGGAGATTCCACTTCTGCTAACTAGATATACTAGCAGAAGGCCTTTGGCCTGGGATTGTGTGTCTCATTATTTCTTGCAATTGGCTGAGTCACAAAGGTCATGTGACGAAATCTAATTAACTAGAAAGCTCTCTAAGCCTCTGATTCTGTCCCTGGCCACTACTGGCACATGGTTTACAGCTCCTGGCAGACCTATGATTTCTATAAGCCACTTATTCTCCCTCAGCAAGTTAAAGAACCTCCATCAGCAAGCACAGAGGGACATAAAATGTCAAGATTAATTCTAAATATTCAAGAGACAACTCTGGTTGAAAGCTGACTTGAAACCAAAAATTACTGAGCAAAATTGCTGACAATTAGGGGAATTAAGTAGAAAGGGGGAGGGAAATTGGCAGAAGACAAAAAAAATAAAAATAAAAAAAAAACTGTCAAGAAAGAAGGAAGAAAACACACTGAAGTTATGAAAGAGATGACATGGACTAAATGAGAATATTGGTGGTGCAGAACCAATCTGCAAAAACTAAAAATTCCATTGGCTGTCAATTTCTTCCCTTTCTTGGAAATGGATTTGTGCTCTTCCCCCTGCCAGGCCCCAACTGACCAGTAGTAGGGCTTGTGCTGCTTAATAGCTGCTGCACTCTACCCTAGAAGCAGTTGCATTTCATTGTTCAGCAAAGTGATTCTTATGTAGAGACTGAACAATTAAGTACTTAGGCACCCTGCCCGAGCAGGAAGACAGCCAGTAACACTACACTGCATTTCTGGGGGAAGAGAAGAAAATTTATCTTCTTCCAAGTTAAACGGTACAGAAAATCTTGAAGTTGAGAGCACATGTAAAGGAAAGCAAGCAGGCCGGGCATGGTGGCTCACGCCTGTAATCCCAGCACTTTGGGAGGCCAAGGCAGCAGATCACCTGAGGTCAGGAGTTTGAGACCAGCCTGGCCAACATGGTGAAACCCTGTATCTACTAAAAATACAAAAATTACCTGGGCACGGTGGCATGCACCTGTAATCCCAGCTACTTGGGAGGCTGGGACAGGAGAATCACTTGAACCCTGGAGGTGGAGGTTACAGTGAGCTGAGACTGTGCCATTGCACTCCAGACTGGACAAAAACAGCGAAACTCACTCTTCAAAAAAAATAAAAATAAAAATAAAAATAAAAGAAGGCAAGCAATAGTGCTTTAAGTTGGCTAACTCTTCTAAAGCTTGCTTATTCATTTTCATTTTATAAATAAACTTAAACATAATTATTGGAAATATAACCTTAAAAAATTTGAAGATTTGAGAAGCAATAAATGCCACTAAACTAGAAAATATTATTTCACTTCAAGCACTATAAATCCATGTGCAAATATGAAATTTCAGACTTTTCCATTTAAACAGAGTAGGTGTAAAAGGAAAAGGATTTAGTGAGCTAGTTCTGATTATTTTTAGATTCCCTTAATATATTATTGAGTAAACAATAAAGAAGAGGAAGTATTTCACAGTTCTTATGTAGAGTTTAAATTGTTTAAATTCAGTCTTTCAGCTTCTCTGGATCTCATAATTTGAGAAATATATGATTTTGGACTAACTACTTGTGTGTTTTGCTTTGAAATGAAGCCATTTCATAACTGTTATTTTACATACACACAGATATAAATTATAATCAGTTTTACATATAATTGCCCCAGAGTTTCCTTAAATTTGAATTTCTGTAGAAAGCTGCTATATTTTATTATTTGTTTACTTCCAGTTCAGATAGTTTTACATAAAGCAGCTATCAAATACTTTTTGATCTTTCAAACAGTGAAAAATAAAAATCGATTATATTTAAGAAACCATTAATTAGCAACATCTCATAAGAGCATGTCTTGTACTGTTTTTGGCAAATGGGCTATACATTAAAGCTCCCAGTGTCAGAAGCATTTGAACCAGAGCAACTCCATCTTGAATAGGAGCTGGGTAAAATAAGGCTGAAACCTACTGGGCTGCATTCCCAGAAGGTTAAGACATTCTAAGTCATAGGAAGAGATAGGAGGTTAGCACAAGATACAGGTCTAAAGACCTTGCTGAATAAACAGGTTGCAGTAAAGAAGCCAGCTAAAACCCACCAAAACCAAGATGGTGACAAGAGTTATCTCTGGTCGTCCTCACTGCTACACTCCCGCCAGCGCCATGACAGTTTACAAATGCCATGGCAACGTCAGGAAGCTATCCTATATGGTCTACAAAGGGGAGGCACAGGTAATTCACCACTTGTCTAGCATATCATCAAGAAATAACCATAAAAATGAGCAACCAGCAGCCCTGAGGTCTAGCTCCATCTATGGAGTAGCCATTCTTTTATTCCTTTACTTTTCTAATAAACTTGCTTTTACTTTACTCTATGGACTGGACCTGAATTCTTTCTTGCATGAGATCCAAGAACCCTCTCTTGGGGTCTGGATTGGGACACTTTTTCTGTAATACTAACACATCTTTGTTACTTTTCTTTTTTAAAAACTTTGTTTTCATAAGTCAGTGCTTAAAACAAAGAAAAGACTACCTTTGGATGCTTCATTATATTTACAAAGAAAAATTTGAATCAAATATGAGCAAAGTATATGTTGCATGAATTTGATGAAGTAGAAAGACACTTCTAAACAGTAAGTGCAGAAATTGAACATAATTTATAATAGATAGCATTGTTTTCCTATCTGAAGTAAGAGAAAGGATTGCTTGCTTAGCTAATGTCTTACCCTCCTTAGGCCATTTAGGGGATTAGAGCAGATCAGGCATCCTTAAAGTAGGTACCATAAAGGGTCGTTCACAGGGAATTCATGAAACTGAAGTTGTATGTAATGTGTTTGAGTGTGTGTTGTGTTTCTGTATGTTTGTGGGGGAAAGAGAATCCTTAGTTTTCCTCAGAATCTCAGAGGGGTCTGTATTTCCCAAACAAAAGTCTTAAAAACTGCTGAGCTAGAAGATCTCTAAGATTCTTTGAGGTCTCCAAAGTTCCTCAGATGTCTAGTAGTCAAATGTGATTGTTCACAAAAAGAGTCAAACTGCAAAATATTTGAAGAGATTTATCCTGAGCCAAATATGACTGACCAAGGGTTCATGACACAGCCCTTAGGAGATGCTGAGAACATGTGGCAGTGGTGGCTGGGCCACAAGTTGGTTTTATACATTTTAGGGATACATAAGGCGTGAATCAATACATGTAAGATGTACATTGATTCGGTCTGGAAAGCCAGGACAAGTGGAAGCCGGGCTTCCAAGTTATAGGTGGATTCACAGATTTTCTGATTGACAATTGGTTGAAAGAGTTATTATCAGTAGAAAAGACTGGGTTACAATAAGGGGTTGTGGAGATCAAAGTTTTATGATGCAGATGAAGCCTCCAGGTAGCAGGCTTCAGAGAAAATAGATTGTAAATGTCTCTTATCAGACTTAAAGAGTCTGTTCTAGCAGTAATTCCAAAAGGCAGAAGGGTATAATGAGGCATGTCTAGCTCCAGCCTCCCATCATGGCCTGAACTAGTTTTTTAGGTTAATTTTGGAATGCCTTGGACCAGGAGGAGGGGTCCATTCAGATGGCTGGGGGGCTTAGAATGTTATTTTTCTTTTACATGATCATCAGGTAAGGGTGAACTTTCAAGCTTATCCTGCAACAGCTGCACTCTGTGTGACTGTCATCTGGTCATTTTCTACTTTGGATAATACATCCAGGGTCATCATGGGTAGTTTAAAGACTACAGGAAAGTCCAGTATATTAAAACTATCTGCTGCTAAAAAAGTCTGTTTACATTTCAGTGCATGGAGTGAGATCATGTTTCACAAAATCTGAAACAATAGGGAAAAAAGTAAAAAAAGTAGAAAGCACAGAGGACAGAGTTAATAAGGGTAGGACAGGGATGAAAAGAAAGAATGACATGTGTCCATTAGTCCATCTGCTACTTATATGCTCTAGGCAGGCACTAGATTCATCTCAGGCCATCTGCACCCTCCCACTGGATCCTTGACCTGTTATCCAGGTGTCTTTCTTCAGGTCTGCTCTCACCGCCACTGCCTGGCAGAAACAGAGAAGGGGGATGAGCCCTTGCAAAACCTCTTGAAGAGGCCAGTCACCCTTGGATACTCCAGGAGACTTCCATCTATTGTTGGCTGTCAAAATCACCCCAGAAGTTTTCTTCCTGAAAGGCAGTTCCAACCTCAAGACGTTTTTTCCCCATTAAAAAAATCTTTCAAATTACAAGTCACACAAATGGAAAAACAACAACAACAACAGAATTTCAGATGTAAATGTTTCACATCAACAAAGTGAGGTATCTGCCATTATAAATGCCTAACTTGGCAAATGAGCCTTCTCTTGGCTGGAATAAATAAATGTTTTCTAACCAGTGGAATGGCCCTATGTGTTAGGGCCCTAGGACAGGAATTAGCAAACTATGGCCCGTAGGCCGCACTCAGACTGCCACTTGTTTTAATAGTGCCTGCAAACTAAGCATGATTTTTACCTTTTTAAATGGTTGTGGTTTAAATATCTGTCTAATAACTTTGGTTTTTCAAACTGGCATAAAAACCTTAAATTGTTTCTGTTACTTTACGTAAACAACTTCTTGTCTAAGAGATACATGTCACAGTGAGAGAGGAGACAGAGAAAGAGAGAAAGGCAAGGAAAATGTAATCTAATTCCATGTATTAACATGGATGCAATTATCTGAAATATCAACAAGTAAAATATATGAAAGTATTTAAAAAGTACATATGTTACGTGTATGTGTATGTATATATGTATATACATATATGTTGCATGCATGTGTGCATATATTAATATATACAGTCATCATGACCAAGTAGGTTTTTTCCCCATGAATTCAAGAATGATTCAACAAAATATTTAGGAATATAATAGACATACTAGCACATTAAATGAGAAAAATTAGAATCCATGCAGAAAAAGTACCTAATGATATAATGGAACACAAAAGTCATGAATAAGTCTTTTTTTTTTTTTTTTTTTTTTCCCACAGAGTCTCACTCTGTAGCCCAAGCTGGAGTGCAGTGGTACAATCTTGGCTCACTGAAACCTTCACCTCTGGTGCTCAAGCCATTCTCCTGCCTCAGCCTCCCAAGTAACTGGGACTAGAGGCATGTGCCACCACATTCAGTTAATTTTTTTGTTTGTATTTTTAGTAAAGAAGGTGTTTCACCATGTTGCCCTGGGTGGTCTCGAACTCCTGAGCTCAGGTGATCCACCTGCCTCGGCCTCCCAAAATGTTGGAATTACAGGCGTGAGCCACCACACCCAGCTGAAAAGGCTTTTCCTATCCTTCCATCCTTCCTATTAGGAAGGATGAGGCACAACTATTTGATATAGACAGATCATGCAATCACATGTCATTTGTTTTATGTGAATTTCACATAAATCATTTCCTTTTATTCTTGTCTCTGGCAAAACAAGTACCAAAAAAAAAAAAAAAAAAAAAAAACCATTCAAATAAGTCTATGACTGGTGGACCATTGCTACCTGGACATTTCCTCTTTACAAATATCTATTCACCCTGTCCTGGTTATCTTGCCACCAGCTCATTTGGAGAAATAGTATGGGTTAGAAATTAGGGCATAATATATTTTTCCCCTAATTGGAGAAATAATCCTGCCATCCTAGAATTGATTTAATAAAATCAGGTCTGATTCCCATACTTTTATTTTTGGTTAGATGGGTTTTAATCCCATATCTTATGCCCAAACATCAAGTGCTCTGCACAAAGAAGAGAACGGGGCAAGCTCTCTGCTGGACACAACACATTGCAGTGGTGAAGTAAGTGGGCCTTGGGAGCACTCTACCTGCATTTGAATTCCGGTTCTAGTAATTACCAACCTGTGGCCTTGCTAAGTCCCTCTGCTACTCTGAGGACCAGTTTTCTCATCCATATATAAAGGAAGATGAGAGTATCTTAGTCATAATGTGGTAAGAAATGCAAACGAATACACACACTACACACACACACACACACACACACACACACACACACAGCGCAAGTGTTTGGCATAGGCTAAGAGCTCAGTAAATATTGGCTATTCTTATAGTAAAGAAATCATCCAGTTGTTGACAGATTGCTTTCACTTAAATTTTCCAGGTAGGGGCCCCATGAGGCCCAGCTGTTTAGTAAGCAGTTCCTATTTAGATTCCCGTGAACCCTACTCCAGCTTAAGATAAATTTCCTTCTCTTCAGCTGGTTTGTATGTGGCTTGAATCTCCACAGCAGCAGTCACAGCAACAAAGCTCTGATTGGAAAGTTGGGCCACTGGTCCCACAGACACGTTTAACTGCAGCTGGAGCCCAAGCAGGTCTCACATACACGAGTCAGCCAACCTGCATAAATCAAGTTGTGAGTTAAGTCCAAGGGAGCATTTTTAATGATGTGTACTTACATGCTCTAGGTTATTCACAGAAGATGCTCTTAGCTCCTCAGAAAAAAACAATTAGAAACTGTACCAATGTGACAGAGCTCTTTAACAAACTCCATGTGGCTTTGGCTCAAATAACTGAAAGGGTTGGAGATTAAGCTAATACTTTTATCTCCTAGGCTCCATAATTAGGAAATGTGTTTTCTGTGGAATATAAGAACAGCCATCTGTCCTCAATTAAAGAATATATAATATCATTACAAAAATGTGATGCCATTGTTTCATTGCTTTTGAAATATGATTAGCAAGCCAGGGAACGATAAGTCTGAAGTTTAGAATTACTTTATGATAAGTGGATTTAAATGCTGGAATGTGCAGAAATATTTGGCAATGATTCTATCCCAGTTGGGTAGTTCATGGCCTCTGCCATCTCCTAATTGTCGAAGTGATTGCTTTTGATTTATACAGTGGTTTTTCCTGCCGACTCATATGCAATTGATTTACCTTAGACCTTCAGTGTAGCTTTTTAAAGAATATAAGTTTAGAAAGTCCTTAGTTATCATGAAGATATTTTATATCTGTCACCATGGATATTGCTTTGGTGGTACCCAGACACTATCATGCCAAAAAGAATCACATAGTACCTTTCTACTTCTGTATCCTGGTCATTCATTATTTATCTAAAAAAAAATTCCAAAAGTTACTGGTTGGAATTTATTAGACACTAATCTAAGGCATACATAAACAACATAAACAAAAGCCGTGTTCAAAGTTTCATTATTTGAGGATTCCACATTTTAAAATTTCAGGCAGATGAAAGTTTATTGGTCTTCCTTAAACTGTGCCAGAATGTCTTTGCTGTCTGTTTGAATAAACCCTTTGGACTCTAATTTCCAAATCTGCAGTTCATAAGGGAGGAATATAATCGGATGACTCTTGCCTATGTATACAATTCATGAGTAACTGCCAAGGTATGCAGTTAGATGAATTCCCTCTCACTCAGACCTTTACCAACTATGGAGAGTACTGTGAGTTAAGATTTCAAGTACTTCCTAATATTAAGAGTCAGAAGAAGAATTTGAGATTTCAATAGTAAATTTAGAAATGCAACAAGAAATAAAGTTCTAATGACCATTGAAGAGTGGTATTTAGCTGATGGTGGAGGCGGTAGCGATGGCAACCGTCTACTATGCAACACCTACCAAAAAACTCGAGTAAAGATAACACAGAAAATGGCATTTTGTTTTGTTTTGTTTTCAAAACATAAAAAATGGCCTAATGTTCCCATATTCCACATGCCCTCTACCTCACAGTTGAATCTCAGTGGGCCTCAGTTTTGTTTTGTTTTTTTAAATGCTTTAACTAACAGTTAATGCATACTGGGCTTAATACCTCGGTGACTGATAGGTGCAGTGAAACACCACAGCACATGTTCACCTATGTAATAAACCTGCACCTCCCGCACATGTACCACTGAACTTAAAATAATTAAAAAAAAAAAAAATGATTTAGGCCGGGCGCGGTGGCTCAAGCCTGTAATCCCAGCACTTTGGGAGGCCGAGGCGGGCGGATCACGAGGTCAGGAGATCGAGACCATCCTGGCTAACACGGTGAAACCCCGTCTCTACTAAAAAATACAAAAAACTAGCCGGGCGAGGTGGCGGCCGCCTGTAGTCCCAGCTACTCGGGAGGCTGAGGCAGGAGAATGGCGTGAACCCGGGAGGCGGAGCTTGCAGTGAGCTGAGATCCGGCCACTGCACTCCAGCCTGGGCGACAGAGCGAGACTCTGTCTCAGAAAAAAAAAAAAAAAAAAAAAAAAGATTTAACTTATTTAGGTTATAATATGCTTTGTTCCTCTGTATTTTTCTACTCTTAGTTATAGCCTCTTGAGAAATGCTAATATCAATGATGCCAAAGTATACTAAATAGATCATTATACAATGGTACCACTGCTAAAGGAAAAACTTAAAAATAGAAAATTAAAAACTTAAGTAGACATACAACTGTCCGTTTCTATCTGTATCCTCTACAACCAAAATGCCACAAAACTTCAGAATTTTAAAAATAGAATATTAAAAGATCCAGGGCTTTTGTTGCTTCTTTCAGAACTGTTTTCCAACTGTCATTCACGCCTTGTCAACCATACCAAATGAGAGAAACCCAAAACCGTCCATTTATCAGCAGCTGCTGTTATTGTTTAATCTTTCTTATGAATATCCCCTCCTTTCCAAGCAATGTTCCAACTAGATAAGTTCAGCAGTATTAACCATATAGTCCAATCATAAAGGGATGGCTTTAAAATATTCATTGGTGATAAACATGACCCCCAATGTTACTGATGCAATCTGCAACATAGGAACAATTCATCCTCTAAAGTTACCAATGCTGAAGGTCAGAAGAAAGGTTTAGGAATCTATCCCTTTCCTGGTAAGTGGGGTGAAAGTGAAAGAGGGAGTAAGAAATAGAAATTTCCTAATATTGGGCCAGAGAGATAGTGCAAACTGAATATTGCTTTTTGGGGCTCATTTCAAAAAATAATCTTACGACTGTTTTGCGGATAATAACAAATGAAATATATACTTTGTAGTTCAGTATTATTGCCCTGTTTGCCTGTAACCATGCCTTCTTCTCACAGCCATTTCCTAGAGCTCTGTTAACTATGGTGCCTTTAATCCGTACTATGTACATGCAGTTACCCAGGGAGCTCCCATTTTCCCGTGTGACTCCACTCCTGGCCCACAGTGTCTAGAAGAGTCTAGCAGTTACATATGGCTGCATTAAAACAATAAAAACAAACAAACAAAACCACATTCCAGAAGTTAGTGGCTTAAAACAATAACCATTTACTAGCTCCCATGACTGGAGACATGGGGGGTATTTTCTGAACTTTCTAATACAGAGGCATTCAACTACAGGGTCAGCTAGCCTAGAAGGTTCAAATGGCCACATTCACATTTAGCAATTAGCACTGCTGTCAGCAGGGGATTAGGATCAGCTGGGAAATCCACACTTCTTTTTCTATTTAGTCTTTCACGTGGGGCCTTCATGCCTTCGTTCTCTCATGTCAGCATTACAACAGGGCAGAAACAAACGTTAAAAAGTCTCTTGAGGCCCGGGTGCAAAACTCACTCAGTGCCACTTCTGCCACAATCAGTTTGTTAGTTAAGGCAAATGTAAGACAGGTTCACAGATTCCGAGAGAGGGAATATTTGATCTCTTGATCAGAGAAGCCGGAAAACCACATTACAAAAGAGCATGGGAGAAGGCTTAGCAGCCACCTCTGTAAACAATCTACCAAAAGGGGACTCAAGAGTTTCTATAATACAGCAGCCAAGATTTTACACTAACCCAAAGAAAGTAGTGAATTAACTCTGGCTCTCTCTGGTTAAAACTCAGATTGTGCTGGATCTATCTAGTGGACAGAAAAAAACCAATAGATACTCTTCAGCATGAAAGCAGTCTGGCACACATCAGAAAGGAACAGAATTGAAACACAGCAAGACTCACTATGTTTGTTTCCAGCTTTGCATGAGGCCTCTCAGTGGGTGCCTTAAGACCCCCATTCTCTGTGAAAAGATACTGTGAAAGAAAAACATCTTGGGCCCCCAAAATCACTAAGCTAAAAGGAAAATTTATGCTGGAAACTGCTCAGGGCAAATCTGCTTCCCATTCTATTCAAAGTCATCTCCTCTGCTTACTGAGATAGATGCGTATTCTGATTGCCACCTTTGGAAAGTCTTATCAGAAACTCAAAAGAATGTAACCATTTTTCTCTCACCCACCTGCGACCTAGAAGCCCCCTCCTTGCTTCGAGTTGTCCCCATCTTTCTGGATGAGAGCAACGTACTTCATACATATATTGACTGATGTCTCAGGTCTCCCTAAAATGTATGAAACCAAGCTGTGCCCTGACCACCTTGGGCACATGTCATCAGGACCTCCTGAGGCTGTGTCATGGGAGTGCATCCTTAACTTTGGCAAATAAAATTCCTAAAATGATTGAGACTTATCTCGTCATTTTTCTTGATTGACAATACCATCCTCTCTTGCTTAATTCAGATTGGGTTCCTGTCACTTGTGCCTAAAAAAGTCATTTTGACTCACACTTCCAGTTTATGGGTTACGGCTGTTCACTCCAATCTTTCCAGTCTTCATGGCTGTTTCCACATGACTAGATGCCTTTTACAATATTCTTCCAATTCTGGAAGTAAATGGACATGGAAGGCCTATAGGAAAGAAAATCATAAGCAAGCAAGCCCTAAACCTCCCTAATCCCAGAGTGAGATAAAGTTCCTAGAATAATATGTTATGTTTGATAGAACAACTGAAAATGCTACATTAAAGTTTTTGAACATATTTCAAAATTCATTTTAATACTAATGATGATCTAACATGGTGCTAATCATTAGGTATGAAAAAATGGGCAAACATGCCTTAGGAGGCCAAGGTGGGAAAATCACGTGAGACCAGGAGTTCAAGACCAACCTGGATAGCATAGTAAGACCCTGTCTCTACAATTTTTTTTTTTTAAATAGCCAGGTACAGTGGCCTGTGGTCCTAGCTACTCCGGTGACTGGGCAGGAGAATCGCTTGAGCTCAGTAGTTTGTGGTTGCAGTGAGGTATGATCATGTCACCACACTCCAGCCTTGGGCAACAGAAGAGACCCTGTCTCTTAAAATAAAATAAAATAAAATAAAACAAAATAAATATTCCATGTTCTTATGATGCTCATAGGCAAGGCAGAGAGAGAATCAACAAAACAACCTGGACTCATGCTGAAGCCTCATGCTGAAGCCTCATGCTGAAGATGGGAGAGCTGCTCACCAGACCATGCATCCACTTCTGAACTGTTATCTGAGATGGAATTCAACCACTATCTAGCCATCTTCTCTAAGGTACTGTATTTTTTGCATCTTTTTATTAAAGAGGCCTACCATATGCCTTAACTAATTTTATGTGAGCAAACAAGCTGTGGGAACACAGACACTTGAGAGAGTGAGTCTTCAGGGTTGGGGAGTAGAGTGTGGATGGACCTGTTGAAGACAATTTTTTTTAAATATCAAACTGATTAATGTCCCTACCTTTTCTCTTTGAATCTTAAAAGCTTAGTTCAGCATCTGTCATGTTGTAGGCAGTTAATAAATATTAGTGAAAGGAAGAAAGGAAAGGAGAGAGGATGGACAAAAGGAAAGAGGAATAGAGAGAAATGAATTTCAAAAGTTCATTCTATAGCAAGTCTTCTCTATCCCCTCTGGCACCATCAAAAGAAAAGGAAAAAAAAAAAAGAGGGGAAGAGAAGGGGAGGGAAGGGGAGGGGAGGAGTGGGGGTTAACTTATCCAAAGGCTCATTTTAGCACAAAACATACAAAATCGTTACATCTTTAACACGGGATTTTTATAAGGATGTGATCATAGCCATAAAACTATTATATAGAATTAGCTTTAAAATGTACAAAACAGCCGCAATGAGAATTCTCAGTTTGGAAGATAATTTTGTATCAACCAGAACAAGGGTCCCCAACCCCCAGGCCATGGACTGGTACTGGTCACAGCAGGAGGTAAGCAGCAGGCAAGTGAGCCAAGCTTCATCTGTATTTACAGCCACTCCTCATCATCATTATGCCTGAGCTCCACCTCTTGTCAGATCAGTGGTGGCATTCGATTCTCACAGGACAGTGGGCCCTCTTGTGAACTGTGCATGCAAGGGATTTAGGTTGACAGATCCTTATGAGAATTTAATAACTGATGATCTGTCACTGTCTCCCGTCATCCCCAGATGGGGCCATCCAGTTGCAGGAAAACAAGCTCAGGGCTCCCACTGATTCTACATTATGGTGAGTTGTATAATTATTTCATTGTATATTACAATGCAATAATAACAGAAATAAGGTGCACAACAAATATAATGTGTTTGAATCATACTGAAACCATTCCCTTACCCCTAGTCTGAGGAAAAACTATCTTCCACAAAACTGGTCCCTGGTGCCAAAAGGGTTGGGGACCACTGAACTAAGACAATGACTTTTAGAGGACATGATACTTTTATGCTCTGTGGTTTGACTATCAGCTTAATAAATTCTGATTTTTAAGTATATACTAGTTCTCATTTTGATGCCATGTACAAGGATTAAGTTTACATAAAATATCAAGTTTTAAAATAAGTAAAAATCACAAATTTCTCTACTATGATTCACCACATAATAGGTAGTTTGATTTGGAAAATCAAAACAAAGCAAAACAAAAGCAGCCTTGTCTTTCAATAATGAAAAGTAGGTTGTGATTAGAAATTTCACGAGGTTAGAGGCCAACCAGCTTGATCTGCATTCTAATTCCTGATTTGCCACTAACTAACTGTGTTACTGGTAATTCTTTTAAACTCTCTGCAATTATTTCTTCATCTAAAACATAGAAAGCTAGATGCTATACAAGTTAAGAATTGGTTTCACTTACTTTGAAGATAGAACTAAGTTTGAAACCAAAAGCTGCTAATAACTGGCTATCATAACTTGAACTTGTTACTTAAGCTCTCCAAGGAGCTCCAGTCTCAACAGTAAAATGACAAACATATTATTTAACTTTTAACTAATGGAGTTTAGAAAAGAACATACATATCTCTCTTGGTAATCAGAAATTGAATGGGTAATGTTTCATTTCTTTGTACTCTATTTTGATCTTAAAATAGTTTGCCCATATTTTGCAAATGTTGAATACTGACATTTGACTTAATAATATGAAGCTATTTTGTGCACATCAAACATAGCTTACTGTGTGCAGATAGTATTTTTGTAGTGTGCCTGTTCATCTTTAGTGTTACCCTTATTGTAGTTCACTGCTTTAGTGAGCTTACAAAGATTATGACTTTCATTGCATGTGTCTCCGAAGTTTTGTATTGCCTTATTTTTGTTTAAAAAGGGATGCACTTCCAGTGATTTTGGTGTTGACTAGTTGATCTCTGTTTCAGTTAATTTTCTGCAATTTAGAGACCATCAACTAAATCATATACACATAGCACAATGTTAGGGACTGAGACAGGGAAGCAATCCTCATCTCAAAAATCTCAGACTCAAAACCAGCTTTTCTCAACCTCAGCATTATTGACGTTTTAGGCTAGATGATTCTTTGCTGTGATGGCTGTCCTGTGCATTGCAGGATGTTTAGCAATATCCCTGACTTCTACCCACTAGATGGTAGAAGCACTCCCCAACTTTTGACAACCAAAAATGCCTCCATACATTGTCAAATGTCCCCTGGAGGGAAGTGGTAAAACCATTCACTGCTCTAGATTCATGCTGCCCAGTAAGCTAACAATTTGAAATTAAGTAAAATTAAATGAATTTTAGAACTCAGTAGCTCAGTCACACTAGTCACATTTTAAGTACTCAGTAGCCACATTTGGTGAATGGATACCCCACTAGACAGCACAGATACAGACTATTTTTATTGCAGAAAGTTCTATTGGACATGATGACTTGAGGGTAAAAGCTATGACAAAAATACAATAATAACAAAGGTAATAATAATCAGGATTCCATTCCAGTATTTCCTCTACTGGGGAACTCCTAATTAATCAGAAGAGTAATTCAAATTGAATTCTTTTGTAAAAGCTTCCTCAACACATCCTTTAAAAAAGAATTTCTTAAGAGACTTCTGCTGTGAGGCCAGTAGTTCAAAATGTAGCTAATGCTTAAGGACAGCTTCAAAACGAGGCCCAGTTGTAATTATTGGATAGGCACAATGACAAAGCTAGGGATTAATCTTTACTAAGGGCTAAATTAGGAAGGATTATGAAAGGAATTTTTAACAGGTATATGTAATCCAGAAGTTTCTGGAGATGTAATCTGCGTGAAGACTGTGTTGTTACAACAAGATGAAAATATCAACTGACTTTATGGAGGGTTTCACTTCAACAAAACCAGAAGTGGCCTATAGAGCCATCCAGCTTTAACACTTCAGTCCTCTTGAACATGAGAGTCAGCTGGCCCAAGGAAAATGTATTGATTAAGTGATCTTCCGTTTTTGAAGATCAAATATGCCCTCAACCTGGTAACAGAGAAACAGGAGACCACAATGTCCAATCAAGAGGGCATTCCTAAGTTAACACTTTTGGACATTTATTAAGGGGAAAAAAAGAATTCTAAGAAAGAAACTTAAAGAACAGTCACATAGACTGGGTGCAGTGGCTCAGGCCTGTAATCCCAGCACTTTGGGAGGCCGAGGTGGGCAGATCATGAGGTCAGGAGATCGAGACCATCCTGGCTAACACGGTGAAACCCCGTCTCTACTAAAAATACAAAAAATTAGCCGGGCATGGTGGCGGGCGCCTGTAGTCCCAGCTACTCGGGAGGCTGAGTCAGGAGAATGGTGTGAATCTGGGAGGCGGAGCTTGCAGTGAGCTGAGATCCTGCCACTGCACTCCAGCCTGGGCAACAGAGAGAGACTAAGTCTCAAAAAAAAAAAAAAAAAAAAACCGTCACACAAGCTGCTTTTCACAAAAGGTTGAGCTGGACTCTTACTGGCTACATGGCATGAGACAGTTTGTGTGTACTGGGGAGGGAGATGAAGCCTTTGTGTGCATAAAGCTTTATATTTAATAAATCCCTTGGAAACACTACTAATTAATATTGTCTCCTAAACATGAATCCCTAAAATGAAGGAAAAAACTCTCCTTTTATTATTGACAATTTTACCTCCTTTTATAATTGACAATAGCATGCGATGCTATTATGGACTAATTGATTCAGAAAGTAGTTATTAAATATTTACTGGTGTCTTGTTTCAAGACAAGAAAGCTGGGGTGGAGGCAGAGCAAGACGGTGGAATAGAAGCTCCACCGATCACCCCTGCCAAGGATACCAATTTAACAACTATCTCTTCAGAGAAAACATCTTCAAAGGAACCAAAAGTCACCTGAGACCTCATAGTACCTGGTTTTAACACAGTATCGCTGAAGACGCACTAAAAAGACAGTGTCTCCTTCAGTGATACAGTGTTAAAACCAGGTACTATGAGACTTTTCTCTTAAGGCACAGAAAAGTCCTGGATCACTGATGCCACCCCTTCCCCACTGCATGCGAAGAGCACCTCTGGGCACTGGGAAAAGGAGAGCTCAGCAATCCTGGGGAAATGAACTCCGTGCTGTCCTGTTAGAGCAGAAGGGAAAATCAGACCAAACTCAGCTGGTGCCCACCCACAGAGGGGGCACGGACACCAGCCCTAGCCAGAGGGGAACCACAGATCTCAGAGGTCTGAACTTGAGTTCCCACAAACCTCATCACCGAATGCCAAAGTGCTCTGGGTCTCTAATAAACCGAGTCATAGTGCTTAACTGGGTCACAGCCAGTGGACTGAAGGGGCATGTGACAAACTGAGATACCAGCTGGGGTGACTAAGGGAGTGCTGGCATCACCCTTCCTCTAACCCCAGGCTGCACAGCTCACAGCTCCAAGAGAAACCTCTTCCTTCTGCTTGAGGATAGGAGAAGAAAGAGTGGGGAGGACCTTGCCTTGCATCTTGGATACCATCTCAGCCACAGCAGAATAGGGCACCAGTCAGAGTCATGAGGCTCCCGTTCCAGGCCCTAGGTCCCCAAAGATGTTTCTAGATACACACTCGGCCATAACCAAACTTGCTGCCCTGAAGGGAGGAGAACAAGAGTCTCTGCCGAGTAATACAGAAACTTCTTCTGGATGTTGTCCGAGATCATCAAGGCAGTACCTCTACCAGTCTGTGAGAATCACAGCACTACTGGGCTTGGGGTACCCCCTAAAGCAGATACAGCTTAGATCACAACAACTAAGTTTTTTCAAATATCTGGAAAGCTTTCCCAAGAAGAATGGGTACAAACAAGCCCAGACAGTGATCATTAAAATAAATAACTAACTCTTCAATGTCTAGACACCTAAGAATATCTACTAGCATCAGTACCAGCCAGAAAAACATGACCTCACCAAGTGAACTAAATAAGGCACCAGGGACCAATCCTGGAGAAACAGAGACATGTGACCCTTTGGACAGATAATTCAAAATAGTTGTGTTGAGGAAATGCAAAGAAATTCAAGACAACACAGAGAAGACATTCAAAATTCTATCAGATACATTTAACAGAGATTGAAATAATTAAAAATAAGCAGAAATTTTGGAGCCAAAAAACGCAACTGGCATACTGGAATGCATCAGAGTCTTTTAATTGCAGAACTGATAAAGCAGAAGAAAGAATTAGTGAGCTTGAAAACAGGCTATTTGAAAATACACAGTCAGGGTCAGGCGCAGTGGCTCACGCTTGTAATCCCAGCACTTTGGGAGGCCAAGGCAGGCACATCACGAGGTCAGGAGTTCAAGATCAGCCTGGCCAACATGGTGAAACCCTGTCTCTACTAGAAATACAAAAATTATCTGGGCATGGTGGCATGTGTCTGTAATCCCAGCTACTTGGGAGGCTGAGGCAGGAGAATCGCTTTAACCTATAAGGTAGAGGTCGCAGTGAGCAGAGATCGTGCCACTGCACTCCAGCCTGGGTGACAAAGCAAGACTACGTGTTAAAAAAAAAAAAAAAAAAAAAAAAAAAAAAAAAAAAAGAAGAAGAAGAAGAAGAAAGAAAATACACAGAGGAGACAAGAGAAAAAAAGAATGAAAATCAATGAAACATACCTATAGATCCAAAAAATAGCCTCAAAAGGGCAAATCTAAGAATTAATGGCCTTAAAGAGGAGGTAGAGAAAGAGATAGGAGTAGAAAGTTTATTCAAAGGGATAATAACAGAGAACTTCTCAAACCTAGAGAAAGATAATACGCAAGTAAGGTTACAGAATACTAAGCAGATTTAACCCAGAGAAAACTACTTCAATGCATTCAATAATCAAAACTTTCAAAAACAAAGGATAAAGAAAGGATACTAAAAGCAGAAAAAGAAAAGAAACAAATAACATGCACTGGAGCTCCAATACATCTGGCAGCAGACTTTTCAGTGGAAACCTTACAGGCCAGAAGAGACTGGCATGGCATGTTTAAAGTGCTGAAGGAAAAAAACTTATACCCCAGAATAGTATACTTGGCAAAAATATCCTTCAAGCACAAAGCAGTAATAAAGAATTTTCCAGACAAACAAAAGCTGACGGATCGCATTAACACCAGACCTGTCCTACAAGAAATGTTAAAGGAAGCACTTCAATAAGAAAGAAAAGGACATTAATGAGCAATAAATAATCACCTGAAGGTACAAAACTCACTGGTAACAATAAGTACACAAAGGAACACAGAATATTATAACACTGACTGTGGTGGGTAAACTACTCTTATCCTAAGTAGAAAGACTAAACCATGAACCAATCAAAACAGGAAAGCTGGATTTGTTCCCAAGAATGAATTTGCTTTAAAAAATAAGTTTCCACTAAATACAATGTGTATACTGAGCACTGACAATGTGCACAAATAAGAACATACTCAGAGTAATTATAATCTAGGCAACAGGAGAAGGGCAAAGGTGAGGGAGGATGCAAGTAACATAACACCAAACGGGACAGAATATACACCATTAGTCACAGTGTTGAGGCTGCATAAAAAGAGAAAGATCACATCTCATTTTAAAAATTCACAAGCCTTTCTAAAGGTAGCCTTTATCTTTGCGGATTAAGTAGAATTTTGGCATATTGCTGCGTGGGGGAAAATCTGATTCTCAGCTAAAGCCAAACTTCAATGCGGGGAAGATGGGTGTATGTTCTGAAGTGCTTGGCATGCTGGGATATGGGGATAGATCTTGCTGGAAGGGCAGTCTAGGAGTCCAGTAGCAAGCAACTTTAACCTGCCCACCTCCTATTAAACACAAGCATCTTATTCAATGTGCATATAGAATTTGTAATTTAATAAGCTCCCCAGGCAATTTTAATGCATACAGAAGTTTGAAAACCACTTAAGTAAAGGAACGTTTGAAACTACTTGGAATATTTGTAAGTAAAAGGAATATACGAAGTCAGGGAATGCAGATAATTTAGACAGTTTTAGAAAAAAGGAAAGTACTGGTGACTTATGTCTCCAAAAATGTAACAATAGAGGAAATACTCTTTTCTCTTCTTCTGTCATTATTTAAAGAAAATAAAATCATTTCAACCAAGGTCAACAAATGTTTACTGAGATAAGCATTGAAAAAATATTGTCACATATATTACCTCATTTCATCTTTTTTTTTTTTTTTTTTTTTTTGAGACGGAGTCTCACTCTGTCGCCCAAGCTGGAGTGCAGTGGCTAGATCTCAGCTCACTGCAAGCTCCGCCTCCCGGGTTCACGCCATTCTCCTGCCTCAGCCTCCCGAGTAGCTGGGACTACAGGCGCCCGCCACCTCGTCCGGCTAGTTTTTTGTATTTTTTTAGTAGAGACGGGGTTTCACCGTGTTAGCCAGGATGGTCTCGATCTCCTGACCTCATGATCCGCCCATCTCAGCCTCCCAAAGTGCTGGGATTACAGGCTTGAGCCACCGCGCCTGGCACCTCATTTCATCTTAACCACATTGTGCACAAATATGTTTTGAAAACAAACCAAAAACTTATTAAATCTTCTTGTTGATGGATGATGCCCTTCTCCCATTCCCTACATATCTTGTTGAAGCTCTGACCCTTAAGTTCCATTTTTTTCCCCCTGAACCCTACCATAACCTCTAATTACTCTATTTCTAACACATATGCCTACTGAATTCCAAGCAATCCTTCCAGGCTGTCACCTCAGGTTTTGGTCCACATCTTTTCCTCACTTAGTGAATCCTTTGTAAACTCTTCTGTTATCTCTTTACCTAAGACAGACAGGGTAGTCAGCTCATGCCCTTACTCCCTGGGACCACATTCTAGTTTTAGTCTATCTAAAGCAAGATGGAGGTTTTTAAAAGGGCAATTTTTAAGATCCTATTTTTCAAATCTAGGAAATAGTTGTCTAAGCCACCCACTTATTTTTTACTTTTTACTGGACCACTCTTATCTCAAAGACTTCTGTGGCATTTGGAGAACCAACAAGGCTTTTCCCAATGAGCCCTCAAACTTATCAAGGAATGCAAATCCTGTCTTTGTTTCTTACAGATGAATTATTTTTGATTCTTAAGGATGTAATTTTATAAACTTTCATTTTATCAGGGCTCAAGTGCTATAATAAACTACCTGAAACCTCAGTAATTTAATACAGTAAAAGTTTATTTCTCTCTCTTACCACAATCTAATGAGAGAGAAAGATGGGGATGAGGAGACCTGGTTATTTAAGGGCACTGACTTCATTCATCCAACAGCTCCATTCTAGGGCCTGAGTCTTGCACAGGATTCTCTTCATCATTTAATAGGGAAGAAAGAAGGCAGAGGATGGCTTGGGTGTTCTAGGGGCTGGGATTGGAAATGGCTTACATCACATCCATCAGCAATCTATTGGAGGAAACCTGGTCACATGGCCTCACCCAGCTGCAGAAGAAGGTGGTAAATATAACTTACTTTTACGTCAGGAGGAAAATGAAATCATTTGGAGAGCAGAGCTTGCTACCATACATCAGAAGTATTGATAGCTTCTATTATGCAATTAAATTCTAAATAAAAATTTATTTAACTGCTTTATTATCAAACTAGTGTACTGTGGGTTGTATGAATAATGTTAGTGATGCACAATTTCCCAACAGTATTTTTTGGCCTATAGTTTTCAACATTACTAGACTTCAACCTATGTATATGCATATGTTGTAATTCTTTCCACATACTTATTGCTAATGTAAATATATTTTTATTAGTTGAATCATACTTCTTTAGTGATAGGTTGCCTATAGTTCTGTATAATTGACATAACAGGAAATATACAGCTAAAATAAGTCAAATCAAATTATTGAGTTATCTTTAAATTTGGAAGATAATATTCCTTAATATGAAACTTTCCGTATTAAATACAAGGTGATTCATAAATATTGCTAGCCAAATTTACTGTATGTTTGTTCAATTAATTCTGCTCCACTTTTTAACAATGAGTTTTTCTTTCCCCACTGAGGAATAGGAACTGGTGATATAAGTTACAGGGTCTGTTTTCCCTCCTATGTGGACCCACTGTGATCATTGCTTAACTGTGTAGCTGCGTATCTGGAGGATACCATCAGCCCACTTTATCCTTCACCAGTTTGGCTTTTCCTGTTCTTCATGCAGGGAGGGGAGTGGATGGAGTGGGCTGTTGCCTTAACTCTAAGCCTAATGCAGTCCAAATACTACATGGCCAACAAAAGCTTTTAAATACAACTTATATCCATTTGATAACTTCATATTAAACAGCACAGAAGAAAGACTATTGTACCTGAAAATCTATTTCCTAGTCGTCTTATTCCTCTAACTAGTTGTGGAATCCAAGGGGAAACTTTCTAGGAGTTACATTCCTCATCTTTAGAATATCAACAAACAATGCAATTGCCAAGTTCCTTTTCAGGTCAAAAATTATATGACTCCGTGGCTGTGGCTTTATTACAAAGCAGATGGATGATACTACCAGATCATATTGTTTGATGATGACTACCATAGAGATGGAAAAACGATGCTGCTGTTGCAGAGATGTTGAAAAACTATATAAGAAATAATAAGTAGTTTAGTACTTATAAGAATACTCCACCTTTTACCTTGCAATGCCCTTTGAAATAAAAGAGAAAAATAGGATATAAACAGACAATACCGATTGTCAAGGTGAAAAAAACATACACATCATAAACACCAAAACAGTTACTTTCTGGATGGAGAAGATAATGGAGAAAAAGCTACACAGAAAGAAGCTGTGGATCAAAGTGTGCAATAAATTCAAACCAATTGCTGCTGCATGAAAGGAAAATATCAGGGTCTGTGCAACATGAATATAAAGCTGAATTATTTAACAAAACAAGGAGATACTTAGTAACATTGATCTTGGTCTGCATCTGGAATAACTGGTTTAGTTTATAACTTCATTTTACCATATAGAAATGAAAATTGAAGATTTAAAAAAGATAAAAATATTAGCTATATAGACTTCCTTAAGAGGAACGATAAAAGGTGAGAGCCAAATTATTACTCCCATTGTTAGTCACAAAACTGTCAAATAAAAGAATTGTTTCTAAATATCTGAAAGATATAAAACTGGAATAAGACCCCAGATTAAGGGGACAAGAGCACTTGGGTTAAAGTTCTAGTTAACTAATAGCTAATTCTGAAAAAGTTTGCTATAGAGCCTGAGAGTACAGCTAAAAGCCTCTGACACTCTTGGAATAGGAGATACTCATTCAGAATCAAAATCACCAACATAAAATTGTGTAGATGCATGAGATATGAAAAACTAAACCTCATGAGAACTCTACAGAACTAAATTTAAAGTCATTATCATTAAGCTCATACTATTGCACATTTTAGAATGTATATTCTTCTTGAAAAGTGAAACTGAAAGGGTAGAATACAAAGATTCTTGATTTTTTTAATTGATTATATTCATTTTAAAGACAGAACTTAAGTGAAATATAAACATGAATTGAAAGATGCTAATTTTTGACCAGGTCTTGCCTGAATACCTGAAGAAGTAGATAAATTATCTTCAAATTTTTTTCTATTACTTATTTTATATTTGCTCTTTAAGCTTTAGGACACTCTATGCAATGAGTTTCTGACCCAGAATTGAAAACAAAACTAATAAAAACCATAAAATCTACTCATTGTTCTAGGATTACACCTTTTATACAATGTCATGATCTGTTTTCCGAGGCTGAAATGAAAGAAACAGGAGGGTCTTTTGCAAGGGGGATTTTCTTGAGGCACCTCTCCAAGGGGATTTTTCTTGAAAATGTTCATATCTTGCCTTGTTTTCTGTGTGCTTCCTGACTCCTGACTTGCTGTCAATTGAGACTGGAAGCTCCTCTGGGGCAAACCATACCTGGGTTGACTAATCGAAATCCAACATTGGGCAGTGGATTCAGTCTCAATTCCTCCTCTCTTTTTAAAATACAAGGCAAAAATATATGGTTCAAATAAATATTAGGGAACGTCGAATTTGAAGATTTTGTTTCCTAGCTGAGAAATTAAGACCAAAGATTAAATAGACTTGCTCAGAGAAACACAGCCTAATTAATGACAACGCCCTTATGCCTTGCTTTTCTTGAGGAAAACAAACAGAATACGATGGGGCTCTCAGATTACCATACCAAGAAGAGCAACTGCTTGTTATTTAGAGCTTTTGGTATAAAAAAGAGATGTATTAGTTATGATACTCACATTTATAGTTAAAGACCATATTTTAAATTTATTAGGTACTATTGCAGATGACTGCTACCATTTCAGTGGAAGCCCATAGGGAAATAGGTCAATATTTTTAATCATGACATTTAAGGTATTACCAAAGCAGTAAGTTCATAAGGCTTACAATTAGAAGTAAACCAATTAGTCTTTTTCCTTTCTGCCTACACCAAAAGATCATATTCTAATGAATGTAAACATTTAATCCTTTTGACCTTTCATCCCTTAAATACTCCCAGATGAATCTGCATCAGGGAACTATAATATAATTATTATAAGAAGCAACAAACTGCTTCTTCCTTTATGCAGCCCATACAAATACGTGCACATTTTAAGGGTTTTTCAAAAGGCAATGTTATTAAATACTTTTATGCTTTAAAAAGACAAACATACTTGAGCTCAAATTTCATTCCATTCACGAGAGCACAAGTACAAAGAGAAATGGCAAAAACACTAAAAATATTTCAATAATATGTATTGACTTACATAGCATTAGTTATTTTTAGAAATTCAAAATAGAAGGCCAGATTGGCTTAATAGCACCACAAAATTTAAACTACCCTTGGGTTGTTAAAACTGTTTTTTTAAAGTAAAACTTCAAATAAATCATGCCAACAGCTCATTAAATCCTTATGGTCACACACAATGAAATGGCAAAAAAATGTGAACCTAAAACACAGATGTGACCAAAAATGGAAAAATTATCGATTTGCCTAAATGATACAGCATTTCAGCTTATCTTCATTTCTTAAAGGAAAAATCATGTCTTTAAAAGCAATGTAATTTTCACATATTCAATTTAAAAAATGCTTCATGTTTTCCCAAATTCATTCTGGTATTTACCTAATTCTTGGAATTTTATAGATTAGATGACACTGGCATAATTATTTGACAAATATGAATTGTGACACATAAAGGCTGACTTGCCCCAGGCCATATATTTGGCTTTTGGTAAACCTGAGTCTCCATTGTACTCAAGAGGCACACGTGACACCCTGCTTGGTATCTACACCCCACAACCTCCATTTGGTAGGACAAGGGTTTTCCTGGAGAAATCTGACACCAAGAGGCAATTATTTCTAAATGAAGGGCCATGAACACTGCATTGTGTCATAGAAATTTAGAAAAAATAAATGCACTTTTATACATGTACAATTATTTCAAATTGGCATAGCATTACTTATCAATTATTAGCTATTGTGATGGTTAGTTTACTCTGTGAACTTGGTCAGGCATTAGTACCCA
>NC_045448.1:80551971-80587053 GCF_002776525.5 Piliocolobus tephrosceles | reverse complement strand
TGTGATGGTTAGTTTACTCTGTGAACTTGGTCAGGCATTAGTACCCAGTAATGCAATCAAACACTAAGCTAAAGTGTTGCTAGTGTTGCTTTCTAGACTTTTTTAGACATAACTTTTTTTTTTTTTTTTTGAGACGGAGTCTTGCTCTGTCGCCCAGGCTGGAGTGCAGTGGCCGGATCTTGGCTCACTGCAAGCTCCGCCTCCCGGGTTAACGCCATTCTCCTGCCTCAGCCTCCCGAGTAGCTGGGACTGCAGGCGCCCGCCACCTCGCCCGGCTAGTTTTTTTTTTTTTTTTTTTTAGTAGAGACGGGGTTTCACAGTGTTAGCCAGGATGGTCTCGATCTCCTGACTTCGTGATCCGCCCGCCTCGGCCTCCCAAAGTGCTGGGATTACAGGCTTGAGCCACCGCGCCCGGCCGACATAGTTAACATTTAAGTAAAGAAGATTCGCCTTGATAATATGAGTGGGCCTCATCGAACCAGGTAGAAGGCCTTAAAAGCAAAAACTGAGGTTTGCTAGAAAAGAAATTCCAGACTTCAGCATAACTCCTAATTGAGTTTCAGCCTGTCATACTGTCCTATAGATAGTGGACTTGTTAGTCCCACAACTGCATGAACCAATTCCTTAAAATATATACATATATAACCTATTGGTTCTGTTTCTCTGGAAAACTCAGACTAAAGTAACTAAAGATTTTATATATGTGTGTGTGTGTGTGTGTGTATATACGTATATATATATGTATATATGTATATATACACACACACACATTATATATACACATATATACACACATATTTTATATATACATATATATATATAATTATTTATAGAGGGGTTAGAAAAGGCCTTTCTGAGCAAATGTCTTTAATTAGCATTTACATAATGCTTCCTATCTATCCGTCACTGATTTACATGCCTTGCCTATATGACAATCATTATTATTCCCATTTTACAGGTGATGGAACTGAGGCCTATGAAACATTAAACAACTATCCAACACCACACAGTTAATAAATTATTGAGTCAGGTTTCAAATGTAGGCTGTCTAGTTCCATAAACTGTACTCTTAACCAATATGCTATACCACCTTAGAATGAATAGCTTTGAGACCTGCTTTGGAGCATGGCTGAGGGCTTTGGATGTGAGGAATGAGGGGGCAAAAAAGAATAAAGTTTAACTCTAGCGCTATCGATTTAAGCAACTGGATTGTTAGTCCCATTTCTGACTTGGAAAAAAAACGAGAGAGGCTGTATTTGGGCTATATTAAATAGCAGTATCTATGGCTTGGGCCCAGAAGTAGAAATTATGGAATGGTTGCTATATACAGTAAAATGACTGACAAAGAAGAAAACAAAGCTCAGTTCAGAGCCCTGGGACATTCCAATACATAAAAGTCCAAGAAGATATGGAACCAGAGAAAAGTGGGAGGAAAAGGAGGTATTGCAGAAGTCAAGAGAAGCAAGAAAGGGAATGAGCTAGGGGTGCAGGGCGGGAGCTCAACTTTATGTGATGCAACTGAGAGGTTAAGTAAAGATTTAGGGAAAGAAATATCCAGATACAATGAAGAGTTGAACCCAATGACTCAAAGCAGAGCAAGATTGGTGAGCTTGAGAACCAGAATGGTATGGGAGAGAAAGTGACCATTCATAAGCATCAATTTTATTTTATGTATTATTATTATTATTGAGATGGAGTCATTCTTGTCACCCAGGCTGAAGTGCAGTGGCATGATCTTGGCTCACTGCAACCTCCGCCTCCCAGGTTCAAGCAATTCTCCTGCCTCAGCCTCTCCAGTAGCTGGGATTACAGGCGCGCATCACCAAGCCTGGCTAATTTTTTGTATTTTTAGTAAAAACGGGGTTTCTCCATGTTGGCCAGGCTGGTCTTGAACTCCTGACCTCAAGTGATTCACCCACCTTGGCCTCCGAAAGTGTCAAATGTATTTAAAAACTTATGGGAAATAGATTTGTGGTAGAGCAAGTATGGCAAAATGCTAATGCCAGATTTAGACGCTGGTTTTGCATGTCCAGGTATTCCCTGTAAAATTCATTCAACTATGCTGTACGTTTGAAGAGTTTCATAATAAAATGAGAAATATCGACACCAAATTCAGGATTGTGGTTCCCTGACTGAGGCTGGATAGTGGGACTAGGAAGGGAAGGAAATACAGACATGACAAGCACACACAGCAGATTCCACTGCATTAGCAAGGTATTATTTCTTAAGCAGAGTGGTCTGCATACTGGTATTCTTGTAATTTCTCATGTTGTTTTGCTTAAATTATATTATACCATAAAAAGAAGTTAAGTGACTATGAGGTAAATAAATTGAACGAGTGAGTATGGATTATTCTTTGAAAAGTTTTGCTCAAAAAAGTAAAAAAAAAATGGGGTATTTGTTGGGGGGATTTGCAATCAGGTAAGGTTTTTTGTTTGTTTTTACATATAATGTGTTGGCGTGCTATCTGGACTGTTCCAGTAGAAAGAAAGAAACTGATAATTTAAGATTAGGTTGATCACCCAAGCAGGGTCCTCAAAAACTGGCAAGGGACCAAGAGCTCCAGTAGAGGGATCAGCCTTTCAGAGAAGTGGCTTTTCATTCATTTTGGGAACAAAAGAGTAGGCATACAGTGTCAAGCATTTTGATTTTTAGTTTAAGAAGAGGTAATTCAGCCCCTGCATTTCTTTCTATTTACTACTTAATGATTAATGTGTCTGCTTAGCCCCACAATGCTGGGGTGACACCTCCATAATTTATTGTAAGATCTGATTTTTCCATATTGCCTATATATCACTCCAAAGAGCTAGTCATCTGGGATCTTTTATTAACATGCATCTAACAAGATTCAGCATGGTTTTAGCCTTGCACTGTTTGTTTTCTTTTCAAAAGTAGACTCGTGGAATCAACCTAGGTACTGATCAACAGTGGACTGGATATAGAAAACGTGGTACATAAACAATAGAAAATACTACAAAGCCATAAAAAAGAATGAAATTATACCCTTTGCAGCAACATGAATGCAGCTGGAGGCCATTATCCTAAGGGAATTAATGTAGGAACAGAAAACCAAATTTCCCATGTTCTCACTTGTAAGTGGGAGCTAAACATTGCATACTGATGGACATAAAGATGGTGACAATAGACACTGGAGATTACTAGAGAAGGAAAAGAAGGAGGGGGACAAGAGTTGAAAAACTAACTTGGGTACTATGCTCAGTTACCTGGGTGATGGGGTTAATTGTATCCCAAATCTCAGCACCACACAACACAACCAGGTAACAAACCTGCGCATGCACTCCTCAAATCTGAAATAAATCTTGAAATTATTATTTTTGTTTTAAAAAAAGAAGAGTCACATCTAGAAGTACGCTTGCCCAGCCTTGGTTTCTGAGAGGTCCAGAGTTCATGAAGATTGCCTGGTTTGCATCAAGTCACTGACATCAGAATTAGGAACACATCAGTGAATCAGCTTCATTTTGAACAATCTTATCTGGTTTTTATTCAAGATGTTTATGTCAAATGCATTTTTGATTGAATTACAGACTTAGCTTTTAGAGAGAAAATGCTTGATAGCCAGGTTTCTTTATGTGGTAATATAGAGTATTTTATGCATAAATCAAACATTTTGTTTAAGGAATTTTCCTTAAAACAAAGTGAATTACACATGAAATGGAGGTAGTTTCATGATCTATCTGAAAGATCATTTTATTTTATGATTAAAAACATCATTTTGTCATAGACTTTACAACTGATGTGTTAGAAAGCTTAAGAGACCAATCTATTGTCCAGTTGTAGCAAGAATAATAATGATGTTAGCAATAAAGGCAACGTCCACCAGGTTTTCCAAGCCTGAGGTGTGCTAGGTCTGTTGCTAAGTACTTTACATGCATCCTGTCATCTGCTCTGCCCAGTAGTCCTGGAATGAATGTAAGATGAGCCCCAGTGAACTCATGAGCACACTGGCACAGAGTGGGTAAATAATTTTCCCAGGTCACACAGCACAGGCATCATAAAAACTGCAGTTGGAATTTGAACCTGAACTCTACCGCAAAGCGAGCCCCACCCACTGAGCCTCCTGTGGCTGTGTTCTCAGGTGGACACGTTTGCACAGGTTGCATGGGCACTAATGTATATGTGCATTAGTCACTTCCCTGACTCTTCTTGAGTCTTCGACCATATTTGTCTTTTCTATTTTCCATGGATTTCTCATTCTCTTTCTGTATTTTGTATATCCTTGCATGCCTCTTGAAATGTTTTCTGTGAAACGCAAGAATGGCTTTACTTAGACTGATAAGTTCAGACTTCAAAAAAGAGTATTAAAAGAAACAGTCCTGAATTGGCAATCTTCTAAACTAGATTTCTGATTCGTATTCATACAGATGTATAATTTACCATTCTTTCCAAGTCAGCTTAAAAATAAGAATAGTTCGGCATTCACACTGTGTTTGTTCTTGCCATTTTTGCTAAGCATATAAGCAGAAAAGTTTATAATTATGGTTTATTATTATGCTCTGCTCAGTTAATAATCTACCAATATTGGTTTATTAATTGTGACAAATAAGTGTAGAGTATATGTAATTTTCTGTACTATCCTTGCAAATTTTCTGTAAGTCTAAAATTATTCTAAGTTTATTTTCGAAAATGGAACAAGATTAGGTGATGTCATATAAATAGATGTTTTCAAATCAGCAGAGTAAATATGTAGGGTTGTGATTACTGAGTTATAAGGCAATTAAATCTATGTTTAGTTTTATTTTAGAAACTGCCAAACTGTCCTTCGAAGTGGCTATGTCATATTACCTCCGAATGAATGAGATCTCCTGTTGCTCCGTGTATCACCAGCATTTTGTATTGTCAGTTTTGGAGATTTTAGTTATTCTAGTATGGATATATTAAAATCTTGTTGTTGTTTGATTTGCATTTCCCCAATCACAAATGATGCTGAACATTGCTTCTTATGCTTATTTGCCATCTGCATGTCTTCCTTGGTGAAGTATCTGTTCAGGGCTTTCACCCATTTTTATGTTGAGTTACTGGTTATCTTGTGGAATTTTAAGAGTTCTTTGTATATTATGGTTATAAGTCTTTCATTAAACATGTAATTTATCAATTTTTTTCTTGCAGTTTATGGCTTGTTTATATTCTCTTAGCATTATGTTTCTCAGTGCCAAAGTTTCTAGTTTTAATACGAAATTCAAATTATCAATTTTTTCATGAATCATGTTTTGGTTATTTCATTTTTAAATTGCACTTCCATAACCTATAATCATGTTTCATATTTTACTTGTCTCATCTCAAAATGTAATATTCTTATTGGCAGATAATGTCTGTTTTCTTTATTCCATATTCTCAGCACCCAAAATAGTGCCTGTGCATAATACTCAAAAAATATTTATAGAATAAATCCATGCACATGGAGATCAGTATCAGTATCAGTGTCATATTATACAAGTATGGATGATACTTCAAATGACAAACAGGATGACTTTGAGAGAATATATACAAAGTTTCTTACAAATGGAGTGGCAAACAATAAACCATTGCTATTGTTGCTGTTATTTTTGCTGAAAGAATACAGGATTTTCAAAAGCCAAGGGTTCCAGAAAGAGAGGTCAGGTGAAAGAATAATATGCCATTATCTCCCAATGTCTTGCAATAAAAGCCACACAAAGGGCTCTGTGCTGACCTGGAGTACTCTTGGGCCCTCAGCTAATGTAAACTTTGGCGTACAAATATATTTTATTTAACAAAATACGCAACAGATGAACTTATTGCAAATGTTAAAATTTGCATGAAGATGAATCCTAAGGGTATATGACATTTTCACGTTTATGCATTTTTCTTCATGATATTTTCACATCAAACTCCTTTTTGTCTTTTTGTCATTGTATGTATCTCTAGGTTTTTTGGTATTTTTTAAACTTCTGATGTTAAACCTTCCGAATATTGATTTCATTCCTAGATAGCATACTTTTCCATGGAAAAGAGACCTAAACTAATTGAAATGATGTTGATAATGATGTACTAAACTTAGTGATTCTCAAACTTTAGAAGCGTAAGAGTCACTAGGGGTGCTATCTAGTAATAAAATTTACAGGGTCGCCCCAGACATACTGAATCTAGAGTTATAGATAGACTCATCAAGATGAATTTTCATGGACTCCTCCCATACCCACCCAGGGAATTCTGAACCAGGTGGTCTGTGAACTTCACTCTGAGAAACACTTGTAAAACGAAGCTTCTATGAGGAAAGGGAGGAGAAGCCACTGGAAGGACAGTGAGTAGCAGTGTACGGCCATAGGGGAGCACCATCAGATCTCTAGCTCAGCTGCACTCATAGACTGAAGAAACACATCCTCCATTCCAACTTCAAGGTCTGCCTTTGCTGGATCTAGTACACATGCACTTTACTACATTACTCAAACTGTATCTTCTTCTTCTTTTTTTTATTTTTTAAGAGACAAGGTCTTGCTTTGTCACTCAGGCTGAAATGGAGTGGTTCTATCATAGCTCACTGGAGCCTCAAACTCCTAGGCTCAAGCTATCCTCCTGCCTCAGTCTCTAGAGTAGCTGGGACCACAGGTGTGCACCACGATGTCCAGCTCATTATTTTATTTTTTGTAGAGATGGGGGTCTTGCTATCTTGCCCAGGCTGGTTTGAACTACTAACCTCAAGCAATCCTCCCCCCTTAGCATCCCAAAGCACTGGGATTACAGGTATGAGCCACAGTACCTGGCTGTGAATAGTATCATTTTAAAAAATAATGGATCTACACTCAGCAGAGTCCAGGCTTGATGAAGTGAGATCCGTAGAGAGAACATAAATGAGTTATCTTCTGGTCTCTTACCTAGGATTTGCCTCTTGTATCCCCATTTTCTGTCCTAGAATACTCTTCTTTCCCAAAGGTATCCCCCTTCAGTGGAAATAGCCCCTCCACTCCCCATACAGGAGTGAAATCTTACCCTAAGACCAGCAAGAGCCCATAGTAGAACACAGTAATTAAGGTACCACCCACACAGAGGCAGTCAGGCAGCAGTGAAGTGTCAGCACACAGCACAGAAAGGAAGCCCAATATCCTGGGAGACTCAAGTATTCAGGTATAAGGAGTAAAGGCATAAAGCCAGGGATACTTGAGAAAAGGACACACAGAGGAGTAACAGAATCCTGCCACCTCCCGCAACTCTCGTTTTTAGAGAGGCTGACCCCTGGGGAAAGTGCTGCAGGAGTGAGGACATGCCCACCATCCCCACACCCTGCTGCTTTATGTATTTATAGGGCAAATGAAGGAGGAGAGGCAGGG
Source organism: Piliocolobus tephrosceles (assembly GCF_002776525.5). Lineage (NCBI taxonomy): Eukaryota > Metazoa > Chordata > Mammalia > Primates > Cercopithecidae > Piliocolobus > Piliocolobus tephrosceles. The sequence goes on along the minus strand of NC_045448.1, from coordinate 80,579,749 downwards.
CTGTGTGACAGAGCCCTGATCAGGGAAATAGTCTCTGACCAGCTCTCAGTCTAGGAGTTCACACAGCTGGCACCATCTGTTGGGTCCTCTTATTCCACTAACACCACAGGACCAAAGAGGGTGAGAAGCAGGGAAGCACCAGGCCATTAGGAAGCAAGGGCTTATGACCTCTCAGATATGTGAAGGAGACCTTTCTCTCATGCTCTGTCATGTTTTCTGTCTTGCTCTAAGCCCATTGGTCATCATTTACTTAATAAATATCGATTGAATAAAAATTAATAGTGAGGCCAGGCACAATGGCTCAAGCCTGTAATCTCAGCTCTTTGAGAGGCCTAGGTGGGCAGATCACAAGGTCAGGAGTTTGAGACCAGCCTGGCCAACATGGTAAAACCCTGTCTCTACTAGAAATACAAAAATTAGCCAGGCATGGTGGCATGCTCCTGTAATCTCAGCTACTTGGGAGGCTGAGGCAGGAGAATAGCTTGAACTTAGGAGGCGGAGGTTGCAGTGAGCCGAGATCACGCCGCTGCACTCCAACCTGGGTGACAGAGCAAGACTCCATCTCGGGGAAAAAAAGAAAAGAAAATAGTGGAACTTGTTGATATCACCATATCACTTCACATTTGAGGTTGTCATAACAAAGAAAACACTGCATGAGCAGTGAATGGCTTGGCCATCACTTTCATTTAGGAAATGGTCCCATGAAGAAGCTGCTTCTTTCACCTGCACCTCTTTGTCACTCTGCTCCATAAGATTTGCCTTAGTTTTGAGTTAGGACCATGTGCATCTCATCTACACGCTGGCCAAATACACTTCGGTGGCGTGGTCATGTCTTAACTCCTTGGATTTGTCATTGCTCAGACAGAGAGTGGGCAATATGAAAATGCTGTTATCGAATGAAGGCAGGAAATGTAAGCAACTGCTCCATGGCTTAAGAGAATGTGGAGATATAATAAGGGGTGACAGAGGAGGCATTTTAAGGATTCTCTATAAGTCCTATGGCATACAACCAATGCTGTGTTACACCATTAAACGGATTTGCCTATTGAGAAAATTTGAGAAAGGATGCCTATCATGCAAAGCACAGCTTTCGAATCTATTTCAAATTGAATAAGATTACCGACTACCATATGTGAACACCCCATTTTTAACAGATGCAGTTACACACCATATAAATGAATTAAATAAAAAATTCTTAGGCAAATTATGCCTCATAAAAATTGGCCTTTTCAGCAGCATCTCAGAAAGGAGTAATCGTCAGCTGTACTCAGTAAATAAAATCCCTTAAAAATGTATGGGAGACCCACACAGATGGCAGTAACAGACAAAAAATAGAAAAACATCTCCAACAGTGGTCAAGTATCAGCTACCCACGGTCCATTAAAACGACCTCTGTCGGCCGGGCGCAGTGGCTCAAGCCTGTAATCCCAGCACTTTGGGAGGCCGAGATGGGCGGATCACGAGGTCAGGAGATCGAGACCATCCTGGCTAACCCGGTGAAACCCCGTCTCTACTAAAAAATACAAAAAACTAGCCGGGCGAGGTGGCGGGCGCCTGTAGTCCCAGCTACTCGGGAGGCTGAGGCAGGAGAATGGCGTAAACCCGGGAGGCGGAGCTTGCAGTGAGCTGAGATCTGGCCACTGCACTCCAGCCTGGGCGACAGAGTGAGACTCCGTTTCACAAAAAAAAAAAAAAAAAAAAAGACCTCTGTCTTTGTTCAAAGTAATTGAGATCATTTCATCCAATCTGCTTTTGCTCTTACCTTTTCTACAAAACATTTTTGGGATTATCTCTCCTCCCTACCTGCTTTCTAGATAAAGAAATGTCCTCTCTGCATCACTTCATGCAACCCTGAACCTTCTTTCTTTGTATTATAATTATGGCTCCTTCTCTTCATATATCCCCTGATACTTCTTTTTTGGGCTGGAAACAATAATCAAGCAGGCAAACAGTTATAATTTTGTGTTCACCTTTAATGTCTCCCCATTATTCCTCTCCATTTCTCTCCTTACAGTCTGTGACGATCTTCTAAAGCATGCCTGAAATGCTCACTATGTGCAGGCTTTGTGTCAGGCTCCAGAGATACACAAAATAATAACACAGAGGCCCTTGGTTGAGTACCAGACTATCTGCAGAGGCAAAAATAAATACTTGCAGTATGTATTGCAATGATAACCAAAAGAGAGTCTGGTTAGCATTCCTACCTACATCAAATATTTCACCATCTATTCTGTTCTTTCAGGATGGATTCCTTCTTTTCATTTAGCAGTTGCCCTTGTGGCTTCATGAAAATGCACTTTTGAATATAATTAATGACACCTGTCTAGCAAAATCCAAAGCATTTTCTCATTATTCATTCTCCACAATCTCTGAACACTCTGATATGACTACAACAACATTCTAGAGTCTAGATGGATCACTATCTCCTTTAAGAAATATCCTATTCCCTTGGATTTTAGTATCCTTTGTTCGCTGGATACTTTTCAGGAATTGCTTTCCCTTTCTAATTTATTTCTATTTCATTTTCTAATTCTAGTTTGTTCTTTCTTCCGAAACTATACCTTCATCCCTCTAGTCTTGTCTCTCTATTGGCAAGTACTTCCAAATTTCTCTATTTCACCATGGCATTGCCCTTCTGCCAGGTGGTCGTCCCCATTCATCTATGCTTAAAATCAAACCCGTACGCTCTCCCCTGCCCCTGTCACTCCTAAAGACTTCCCAATTAATTAGCGTAGGACCAAAAATGTAGAACAAATTTTGGCTCTTATCTCCCCTTCAGTAAGTTGAAAAGGATTATATATGTATATATATATTTTTTGTAATGTCTGCAACTTTTAGCTTCTTTCTGTTCCCATTACCACTTCCTCAATCCTGGACCCTCAAAGTACTAGATTTTGTTGCATTTCCCTTGACATTATGATCACACTAACCAATCTGTCTGGGTGCAGTTTTTCTCTGATTTAGTCAGCTTTTCATGATGTTGCCATATTAATCTTTCTAAAATATCATTTAAGTGGGTAGAAGCCAGCCAGTCAGGTAGCTAGCTTCTGTCCTTCCCTCTCTCCCTTCCTTTCATCATGTTGTCTATATTTTTCCCAATCTGAGTCTGTTCCATCATCTTATCATATTTCATTTTTTTGGGGGGGTGGGGGATGAAGTCACTCCATCGCCCAGGCTGGAGTACAGTGGCGCAATCTTGGCTCACTGCAACCTCCGCCTCCCAGGTTTAAGTGATTCTCCCGCCTCAGCCTCTCGCATATCTGGAACTACAGACATGAGCCACCACACTCTGCTAATTATTTTGTATTTTTAGTAGAGACAGAGTTTCACCACGTTGGTTAGGCTAGTCTCAAACTCCAGACCTCAAATGATCTGCCTGCCTCGGCTTCCCAAAGTATGGGGATTACAGGCGTGTGCCACCGCACCCAGCCATTTTATATTTCTAACTGTACCTGAATATGAAATGTTTCATCAAATCAGGGCTTCTTTATCCAACCTCCAGTTATCAATGCCATTCTTGTTTCTTTGCCTTTGAAAATTAGATAAAGCCTGAAATTCTTATCCCACCAATCTTAAACCTGAAATTCTTGTCCCACTAGTCTTTCCAAATTTTTAATCAATGCTCAGCTGAAACATTACCTCCTTCTTGTTAATTTCAGCTACAGATCTTTTTCCACAACTCCCGAAATACTTAACTGCCCTATAGATTTGACTGCCCAGCATATACTTAACACATATTCCTGTGTACCTATGGAATGTCAGGCAACACATCATTTAGCATAAGACAGAGTCTCACTCTGTTACCCAGGCTGGAGTGCAGTGGCATGATCACAGTTCACTGCAACCTCCACCTCCTGCGTTCAAGTGATTCTCCCGTCTCAGCCTCCCTGAGTAGATGGGACTACAGGTGCCCACCACAATCCCTGGCTAATTTTTTGTATTTTTTAGTAGAGACGGGGTTTCACTGTGTTAGCCAGGATAGTCTCAATCTCCTGACCTCGTGATCTGCCCCGCCTCGGACTCCCAAAGTGCTGGGATTACAGATGCAAGCCACCATGCCCGGCCCTTACTTACCTACTTCTAAGTAAACAGTAAACTCATAAACCTTGTATAATGACTGTCTGTTATCAGCTGCCAAATGTGAAACACTAAATAACTACCATGGATTGATAAGTAATCTAAGCTGGGCTGATAAGCAAGAAGGGGATTAGTCTGCTTCTTCACAAATTGGCTGTAAAATGAAATCACCTGAGAAGCTATAAACCGCTTGAAGCCTGGGTTCAACTCCAGAGATTCTGATTTAATTGAAGAGGAGTGATGCCTGCACATAGAGTTCAAGATCTTCCCAGGTGATTCTAGTATTCACTAAAGTTTGAGAACCCCTCAATTAGTGCATAGTCAAGAAAAAGTTTTCAGTCTAGGAAAATCTTCGTGGTAAACACTGAAAACATTCTGGCATTCCTCGATTTAAGCTTTCCTTGGCCCAGAGCTTCAATATGAAGAAATGATTGTGATAACTCCTTTGCATTCCTTGTTTTCAAGAAGCTTTTCTATGAATGGTTCACTAGCTGCACAACTATCCACTTATAGTTTGCGGGCACCGCATGCAACTACCACCAACTGTAAGTCATACTGAGCTACTCAGTCTTCTTCATGAAGACTATTAGATGCTGATTCAGCTCTCTAGCATCCTGCTTGGAAAGGCTGGGGCTTGCTCACTAACCAAAAGGTAGCACACATTGCTATAGGTAGTACACACTGATTTATTAAATTACAATTAATAAATCTACTCTGACATCTATAGAACATTTAAAGTTTTTTTTAAATCCCCTGTGACTTCATTTAGTAAAACAAATCATTCAGGTAAACACAATAATTGTATGTGAAAAATGGAGAAACTGAAGCTAAAAGTGGTTAAGTGACTTTGCTTTTCAGCTAGTTATTTGTCAAAGTAAGATTAGAAGTTGGATATCTTAACCAAACTGCCAATGCTTTCCTGATTTCACAAGACTCCTTCCTTAATATCACCTACCGTGTGCTAGAGGACCACACCAAGTGCTTCAGGAGAAGAAAGAAATATATAAATCCCATTGTTCCTATTCTGATACTGTTTAAACTTACACTAGGAAGATAATATGCATATATCACATACTTTAGTCATAATTAAACAGGAAGGCAGAAACGCAAACACCAAACTAGATATCCTGTTTTTCCCAAAGTCTAAGGCATCAGAGTTCTAAGTTTTGAATACAATATCTCTTTTAGACAACTGATTTTTGTTACTTCTTTAAATATAAATGCTATCATAAGCCTACTGTATGTAAACGCACCTGAGAGCAAAAACTTACGCATACTCCGAGAATGACCCTGTATGGCAGAGGCATCTGAATGTGTTTGCTGAGCTAGGGAATCTGGGAGTGGCCACTGCAGAGAGTCATTCCTTGTTTATGAGTAACATCTGAGCCCCCAGCCCAGCCCGTGGAACATGGGGTGTAGAGGGGATTTTGGGTTGAATGAAGGTTGCCAGGTGAAGGTTGTTAGGTAAATGGTGCTACGTGAAAGTGCTATATGAACTGCATGCCTCTCACAAATGGTTGTGGTTCTTCGGCCCAGCCTGCTGCCACTGGACTTCTCCCCTGTCGGTAAGCCCCCCAATAAAACTCCCTGTCTCATTTGCTGACGCTGGGTCTCTTCTTTGGTCCCGTGATCCTGGCGTCATCCCCACTGGAGTCCATAGGAGTTCAGCGCAACACCTACTCCAATATTTTTTTACAGATATAGGGAAATCTTCTACTGGAATATGCTACAGTAAAAATATAGTCACCACTCATACTGAAAACTTTTAGAGATCTGGCATGCAGCTTAGGTTTAAAAGAGAAAAAATATATATATATATATATTTAATAATAAACAAATTCAAATAACACTGTTTAGCCATATGATATACAATAATAATATAGTTACAAAGACAATTCTATCTATAATCTTGACAGATTGGGTAATTATAATGAATGCTGTGAAACTTCAAAAGAAAAACAAAACAGTTGTATATTAAAAATCTGAAAATGGACATGTACAATATGAAAATTGGCATTTACTTATGCTGAAAACAAAAAGTGGCAATACTTTTTAATAAAAACAGAAACGATGCAATAGTAAAGCTAACAGATTTCATTCCTACAATATGTCATTTAATAAATAAGTCATGCATGGATGCTGGAGGTTGTTTAAAAGAGGTTATTGTTTCTAAATGTCAGTGTGTCCATAATTTCTGAATATCATCTTCCAAATTAGAAAACAGATTTCTATGATAGAAGGAAAGATACTATGTTTTAAAGTTTCCATTAACTAAATATCTCGTCCCATTCCATATTCCTTACTCACAAGCTCCTTTCTCTCTACCTCTCTCTGAAAATCAATGCAGGCTCTCATTGGTAAATAAAATTTGGGTAATGGGCAAGCAGGAGAATCAGGTAAAGCCAGATAAGCTAAGGGGATTACATAACAACGAGCTGTGCTAGAGAATGGAAAGAATGAAGATAAGAGCTTCTGGGCATCAAATCCAAACAAGAGACTAAGGACCTTGCTGTCAGGGAGGAGGTGCACGACTCACACCTGAGAGGCATGTGCAGCGGATGGGAGAGACTGCAGAGTGAAAAATAACAAAGCGAATTTTAAAGACTTTTACCCATTTTTGGGGTTATTTTGCATACTATAGTAATGCTTCCTTGAATTTGACACTGTTCAAGAGAAGCAGCACATGGCATTGAGCTTTATACAGGTTAGACATAGCCATCATTTCTGATATAGAATTGTTTTGTAACAAGAAATGGATAATATAAAAAGCAAGCTTGAAATATCCTCTAGAAGAGCAACCATTGTTAGCTGTCTTCAATTAGCATATGTAGAAATTTGTTACTCTAATACTCCTAGGATAGTCTGGTCAAGAACTGTGTTGCTTATTATATCCACAAGAACACCATTTCATGTAAGCTTCAAGAAAATGAAAATATTGGTTTCTACAGAATGTGTGAAAACTAACTTTTAATGACAAAAGAATTCTTAAGAGGTTTTGGAGAAACTAAAGGGAAAATTTTTCTCATCATAAAAGACAAACATTTTAAAAAGAGGCCCAGGGACCAATCAAACCACTTTCTACCATGAATACCTTTGCTATCTTCATTGCAAAGATGGATTCATGGATGTATACATTTGTCAAAACTTATCATATTGTAAATTTTAAGTGCATACAGTTTATTCTATGGCAGTCAAACTAAGAAATCCACAACAAAAGAAAAAATAAAACAACTATCCAGCCTATAGATGCATGAAAACAAACAAGCATCCATCTACAGTTCAGAAGGAGTATCAGTTTTCAAATGCACCTGAAAACTTAGAGGATTTCGCATTGCCAAAACACATACACAAATATACTCTGTCCACAATTGATAAAATGTAGCACATTTAACATTGCAAATTAAAGTAATAATTTAAATTAGTATCATAGAAATGAAATTAGGTTTTAGGAGGAAGGAGAGGATGAGGAAGAAGAGGGCAGCATGGGGAACGGTATTTGTTAGTGTAGAAGGAGGGTGGTGTTTCCAGGTACTAAATATCCAGCTGTGAACTGACACAGTGCTAGGTTTGCAGGAAGAATTGGGAGAGACCATTTATTCACCTCTTAATTCAATAATTCAACAAATATTTAATGAGTACTTAGCGTTGCAAATCAATGATTAGCAAAAGAGACATGGTCTGGTCTCTGCCTTTATTAATTTATAGTATGGCATGAAAGACAGTCACCTCACAAATACTTAATTATCCTGTGAAAAGTAACAAGGAAAGGACCCATTAAAAAGTATGACAGGAGTTTCAGATAAAGTTTCCCTGAGAAGGTGTTCTTTGAGCTGGGAAGTGTAGAAATGCGTGAAAAGGACAGCATATATAAAGGCCCTGGAGCACGAAAACATAGTGCCTTTGAATAACTGAGACAGGAAGCGGTCCATTAAATAGATATTTAGGAGGTAAGATCTAGGAAACTTTACAATAGACTATATTTGGAAGGAAAGGGAAGTAACAAGAATGGCACCAAGATTTACGCAACATGCAACTGAATAGATATGCATTGCATTCTTCAAGATAGAAAATGCAAGGGAGAGAGGTGGGAGTTTGGGAGTAGGTATCTGTTCTGATTTCATGGTCCTTAGAACTTTCAACTACAGATACTGCGTAGGACTATATCAAAATTTAAAAACTCTCTGTGTTAAAGGACACAATAGAGTGAAAAGGCAACCTACAGAATGAAAGACAATATTTGCAAATCACTGTCTGATAAGCTGTTAATATCCAGACTATAAAAAGAACTCCTATAACTTAACAACAGCAACAAAACCGAACAACCTGATTCAGAAATGGGCAAAAGACTGGAAACATTTCTCCGAAAAAAACATTCAAATGCCTAAGAAGTATATAAAAACTTCCTCAACGTAAGTAATCATTAGGAAAATATAAATCAAATCTACAACGAGATATCAGCTCACAGTTCACAAAATAAAACAAGTGTTGGTGAGGATTTGGAGAAATGGGAACCGCTGTGCACCATTAGTAGGAGTGCACTACTATGGAAATGGTGCAGCCACTGTGGAAAACAGCATGCAGGCTCTGAAAAATTAAAAATATAATGATCATATGATCCAGTAATACCACCTCTGAGTCTATATCCAAAAGAACTGAACTCAGGGTATTAAAGAGAGATCTTTACCTCTATGTTCATAGTAGCATTATTCTCAGGAGCCAAAAAGTGGAAGCAACGTAAACATCTGTGAATGGATGAATGTATAAACAAAATGTGGTATATACATACGATGGAATTTTGAAACATACTACAACATGTATGAACCTTGAAGACATTACATTAAGTGAAATAAGCCAGTCAAAAAAATACTAATATGTATGATTCCACTTACATGAGGTATTTAGAGCAGTCAAATTCATAGAAAAAGAAAGTAGAATGCTGATTACCAGAAGAGGAGGATATGGGGAATAGTTTAATAGGTATAGAGTTTCCGTTTGCAAGATGAAATAGTTATGGAGATTGCTTGCTCAACAATATGAATATCGTTAACACTATTGAACTGTACACTTACAAGTAGTTAAGATTTTTTTTTAAGAGACAGGGTCTCACTCTGTCACCCAGACTGGAGTACAGTGGTGCGATCTTGGCTCACTGCAACCTCCGCCTCCTGGGTCCTAGCAATTCTCTTGCCTCAGCCTCTTGAGTGGCTGGGACTACAGGTACATGCTGCCATGCCTGGCTAATTTTTTGTATTTTAGTAGAGACAGGGTTTCACCGTGTTGCCCAAGCTGGTCTTGAACTCCTGAGTTCAGGCAATCCACCAGCCTCAGCCTCCCAAAGTGCTAGGATTACAGGTGTGAGCCACCGCACCCGGCCATAGTTAAGATTTTATGTTGTATATTTTACTACAAATCAAAATTTTAAAATGCTGAATCAACAGCATGATAGCTAGCTAGCTAGAGAGGTATTTGATTCATTAATGGGTAGCTAGCTTGCTATGTTTGTGATGAAATCTGTGAACTGAAAATATGAATTTGGGACTCGCAGAAAAAGAAGAATAATTATCTTATAGTACTTTACATTCTTCTCCCCCTTCATCCATAGAAACTTGATTTTACCATGACTCTATAAACATTACGTCTTCCCGTCCCATTCTCTCTAAAGCCTGAGTTTGACGCAAAGTCTGTTTTCATTTACCAAGAAAAAACAACTTGAAGATTTTGAAGTAACAGCAGACATGGAGTGTTTGTAGCTGTACCATACTGCAACAACAAAAATATCTCTCTGTACCACGTCCGGCAAACATTAACAACAAGTGCAGATAGAAAGGAAAAAACGTAAGACTTCTTCTTTGAGTAAATATCCATTGATTCTAAAGAAAAAGTCATTGTTTGCACATCCGTATAGATTCCCCTCGAACAATATCATTCTGCCTACCTTGTTTGCGCACATCCTCTACAGCAGCCACCAACTCTTCTTTGAGATCTTGACTCTCCTTAGCGATCTGTTCACCCTTTTCCAGGAAGTTCTGAGTGGCTTGCTCTACAGAGGCAGCTAGTACATGGGCTTTCTTTGACCTCCCTTTCTTTTTACCAGATGGGCCTTTGTTGCTTGTGTTGACAAGTGTAGTCACCTTAAATATAAAAGAAAAACTGTAAAACTTCTTTGCAAAACTGTCTAGAAGTGTCATGTTATCTCATAATTTCTAAATCTCTGTTTATTAAATCATGGGATTTCATTATTAAATCATGAATGCACATCATTTAGCCTCATCACATAGCCTTACCAAGGAAAGTGTGGAATTACATGGATTAGCATACAAATAAATTGTTATCATTTATTTCCTGTAGAGAAACAAAATCACATGAATAATCAGAAATAGCATACTTGCCAGTAGCTCAAAGTTTCAAGTTCACTCACTTTTACAGACTGACAAGTACAGTGCTCCTTGGAGTACCCAGCCTCAGGGTGGCAAGGAAGCAAAGCAAAAATGGAAGTGCCTCTGAGTACTGAGCCAGGAGAACCAATATCCAGTGCTGAGCCCTGTAAGTCAGGGCAGAGGTGAATGAGCCATTAATAAATAATGAGTAGCCAACACCCAGTACTTATATGTTATTTTCCAAGGACTTTTGAAGACCTTTGCTATTTAGAATTTTATCTTATATAAATACAATGGTAAATTTTGGCCAGGCATGGTGGCTCATGCCTGTAATCCCAGCACTTTGGGAAGCTGAGGCAGGCAGATCGCCTGAGGTCAGGAGTTCGAGACCAGCCCGGCCAACATGGTGAAACCCCATCTATACTAAAAATACAAAAATTAGCTGGGCATGGTGGCAGGTGCCTGTAATCCCAGCTACTCGGGAGGCTGAGGCTGGAGAATCGCTTGAACTCAGGAGGCACAGGTTGCAGTGAGTCGAGATTGCACCATTGGACTCCAGCCTGGGCGACAAGAGCAAGACTTCATCTCAGAAAATAAAATAGAATAAATAAAATGGTAAATTTTATGTGAGGGGAATAAATAATTCAGACTCAATGTTAACCAGCTACAATTTCTAGAATCATGAGATTTGAATAGATTATCACTCTTTTTCTAAGTATCATAATTTGGACACATATCTCAACTGCCAAACTTCTTTTAACACTATATCTAGAGCTATTTAATTTGCTAACAAGGCTATTAATATCTTTTGAGCAACTTGCTATCTCCTATAAACTTCTGAACCTTTATTTTCCACCAGTGAGAAGTTTGGAGGGGAAATGAATACAACTGTTCCATATTCTGTTCAACAAAAGTTGCCAGTCATGTTCACTGCTGTATTTTTTTTTTTTTTTTTTAATCAGCTTCACAAGAATGTAGGTTCTGGGGTTTATTTTTGTTGATATTTACCCTGGTTAGCAGACTAACGATGTTATTGGAGGTTAAGAAAGCCAGTCTACAAAAAAGTTCCAAATGGAGTTAGCTTCTGATGTTTACTCCAAATCTCAGAGCAATCAAAGCAATTACTCAAAGTCACAATTAATATCTGGTCAGTTTATAGAGAAAGAGATAGCACTGAAAGAAAAAAAGGATTGAATAAATGTAAACTAAGATGATGTATGTAGACAGAACCAATACTTAAGAGGTGATTAGTGCAGGGTTGGGAGCTGTCATATTTGGCTCTCTTTTGATTGCTAAATAATTATATACAGTGAACTTAAGAAAGATTCTATAAGGTCATTTAAGTACAAACACTAGCCAAAAAATGGCAAAATCATTAAATATAAGAATATCCGATAATACTGGTTTAGCTGTAAAATGTGTATGCAATGAGGAACACATTGTAATCTTTTCAGTGCCACCCACACGCGGCAACCATTAAAAAAAAGACAGCTTGTCACAAAGATTGCTTTTCTGAGGTGCAGGAGCATTCTCCTTAATGAGGATTTACTCTAACAATGAACATACTACTCTTCCAAGAACCTCAACTCCCCAGAACAGCCAATACCTGGAAACAAGCACGTAAGTCCCCTAAGCAAACACAGCAACCATCTCTACCATCTGCATTTAGGCCAGGCACCTTTTGTCAGGGGAAAATACTCCCTATTCTCACTGAGATGTAATTTATTCTCGTTTTATACATAATTATGAGATGTTTCATAATCTATTTTTTTAGGCGTCACAAATGAGAAAAAATAGGGTGGAGAGGAGCTATTAATTTTAGATGAATTGACATTTTTAAGAAGTAGAAGCTGGTAGTGACTCTACCAAAATTGCTACACGACTATAATGTGGGTTCATTTTCTGGAGGGGCTGACACATTTCTAGCATTCTATATGTCATGGTGCATTACTGTATTAGGCACAGTTTAGGTGACGCAAATAATTGCAAACCAATAGAAAATATCAGTTTTGTGGGGAAAAAGAAACCATGGAATATTACCAGGAAGTTCCTAAGAAAAATGTGATTACTTTCAGAAGAAGCAAATCAATCCTCATTTAGTAAAAGCTCTCATGTAGTCATGGTAGAAGAGCACAAAGGGAAGAAAGGGAAAAGAGGCAAATAGAAAGAAAGGGATGGGCTTCCATAAAGGCTCATGTCTTAATCAGCTTGGAATAAACAATTGTCAATGCTTTTCACTGCTATTCAGTGTTTTATTGGAGGAAAAATTAATAAATTAGATAAGAAAAAGAAGATATATAAGTATTAGAAGAGTAGACATTAAATTACATCTTAACTTATAGAGAATAGGATTCTTAAGAAAATAAAAAATAATTAAAAGACAAACAAGTCCAACTACTACAAGAGCAAACAGCAAGATGGCTAAATACAATATAAACAATAAAAACCTAATAGAAGAGCAGTAACAAAGGAGAAATGTGATTTTAAATATGCCATTCACAATAAGCATACATTTATATGATCAGAAATAACCATAACATAACATGTAGAATGTCGCATGGGGGAAAATAACATTTTAGTGAAGAACATAAAAGAAGACCTACATAATACAGAGACATCTCATGTTCTTGGATGGGAAGACTCAAGATTGAAAAGATGTCATTTCTGCCCAGTTTATTCTAAAATTAGCATTCTAGATATTTACATAGCAAATAACCAAGAAAACCTCTCACTCGGTTCAGATCTCTTTTTACTGTAAACTTAAAATATCCTCTCTTCCAGTTTAGTTCTCTTTTTATCGTAAACTTAATAAACTTTTCAGTAAATTAGAGACAGATATTTAAGATTAGCATATGCAGGACTCTTGCTCCTCACTTCTGGCCAGTATATCAAATGTTTAAATGGAAGTAGCAAAAGTAGTTTAGATCCATTAGTAGGTGAAAAAGTTGGGTCTGTCTTTTTAAACTAACCACTCTTGGGAATTCTCAACCTAGCCTTTGCTATGCAAATACACTGATTTAGTCTCACTCTCCTACCTTCCTCCTGAGTTGCCATGCCCGTTCTCTTGCCACCCTATGACAATGCGTGCCACTCTACACTACTGCACACTTTCCTTTTCTCCCACCTGAAGTGTCATTTTTTCCCCAGTATGTTAAAGGCTTTTATTCTTCTTGAGCTGTGCCTATATTTACACCTAAAATTCTGAAAGTTCATATTCATCTACTTCGGTTCTATCTTGTTATTTTACAGGTAGGGAAACCCAGCTTAGAGAAGTTACCTTAGGTGAAAAAAAGAACTTCTTCAAATTCACATGGCTCCAGAGAGACAAAAGGCTAAATTATTCTCGTGTTCTATGCTGTATCTTTGGAACTTGAGAACTCACCATTCTCCTCTTGTTTTTCCTTCTAACAATGAGAGGTTGCTAAAAGACAAAATAATCTTAAAATGTATTTATTCTCTACATTTGTCTCACTACATTTATTTGTGTCCTATTGGTTATCTTTTCATTCAAAGGCATTATATATATATATATATATAAATGTATATTTATAAATGTCAGTGAAATGTTAACCAACTATGTTATCCTATCTTCCTGCAATGCCCTGTAATATCTGATATATTCAAAAGTCTCAGTCTAGAAAATGCATATTAGGGCTTTTTGTGTCAGCTGAAAGTCAAAGAAGGACAAAAGTATTTCAAAAATCTTATAACTAACCAAATAGTAGATCTTAGGTTTCCTATGTAACAATGCTCTTCTATGGGTAAAGCAAAGAACAACAAGGAAATTCATTGCTTAAAAAAGAACAAGATCATGTCCTTTGCAGGATCATGGATGGAGCTAGAGGACATTATCCTTAGCAAACCAATGCAAGAACAGAGAATTGAATACTGCATGTTCTCACTTACAAGTGGGAGCTAAATGATGAAACACATGGACACATAGAGGGGAACAACACACACTGGAGCCTATCAGAGGGTGGAGGTTGGGAGGAGGGAGAGAATCAGGAAAAATAACTAATGAGTATCAGGCTTAATACCTGGGTGACAAAATAATCTGTACCACAAACCCCCTTGACACAAGTTTACCTATATAACAAACCTGCAGATGTACCTCTGAACTTAAAATAAAAATGAAATTAAAAAAAAGAAATTTATTGCTCAGTCATGAAGAACCAAGATATACTAAAGATCAGGAATCAAAGATTTTTAGTGAAGAAAATGACTACCTAGTCCCATGGATCCACCCACCACCTCTCAAGTCAGTGAGGGAATATCAGAATTATTAATTCTAATGAATAGTGCAGTCAGCTTCTGCATACGAATATAGCTGCATCCACAACTGGATGCCTTAGAGAAGTCAGAGCAGCAGGAACACATTTTGATGAAAAGGTGGGAGCCACAAGGTGGCCCAGTTGCTGGAACTGCAGGTATCTGTGCGTAAGTTTGATATCCAGACTGACACTAGGTCTTGGTAGATGGTACTCATAGACTTTTTAAGTGTCTAATACAGCTTGTTGGCAGTCTTGTAAGAAATGGCTTATTCTGGACTTCACCACTACCCAACATATCCATGTAACAAAACTGCACTTGTACCCCCTAAATCTCTATTTTAAAAAAGGCAAATGTCAGCATGCTTTCTTGAACATTCATCATAAGCTGTTTTCTTTCAGTGAATGAAAGAGCTTGACAGAGAAAAACTTTTGTAAGCAGACATTGAGAATATGTTACTAGAACATGGGCCCTATGAGGACAAGCAGAGAAATCCAGAAATAAAAGGCAAATGTAAGCACACTTTCTTTAAGATACATCAGAAGCTGTTTTCTTTCAGTGAATGGAAGAGTTTGACAGAGAAATCCCTTTGTAAGCAAACGCTGAGAATATGTTATTAAAACATGTTTCTGTCTCCAAACAAATGTTTCATTCTATGGAAATCCTTAGTTGGATGTTAAGTCTCCCTCTGCCCCAACCAGGGATTCTCTCTAATTCCCACTCTTAACTTTCACCCAAGGCAAGGATCACTCAAGATCCACACATTCTTCTTTCCTATCCATTTGCAAGCAGTAGGGAGAAAAAAAAAAAAGGCGTCCGGTGAAGGGGGAGGGGGGAAGCAAAGTCCCTGCAACAAAAACTGGTAGTAATAGCATGAATATTGACACATCTCAAGATGGAGTTCATGTTTTCCAAGTCAGTAAGGAAATCAGTCTTACTTGAGAATAAAGCAAACCTATAAATCATTTGGAAAGTAAGGTTAGATAGATGTAATGGAACAAAACTTTGCCAGGCTTTGAAAGCCAAGTTAAGAAATCCAGATTTTATTAGTCACTGCCAAGTTTTTTTTAAAAGAAAAGCGTGGGTTCAAAGTGTCCATTTCTCTTTCCATTAATTTCTCAGCCCAGTGAAATTTGCTTTAATCCTCTCACCTCCTGTAGCAGAGTCCTCTTAAGTTAGTTAACAGGTTGTTAAATCAAATCATTTTTATCTTATAATACCATTCTACCACATTTAGTGCCATTGACTCAATTTCACTTCCTCCTAGAAATATCTCCTGGCTAATTTTCTTAGCAGTAATCATTTCCTTCTCAAATTCATATAGTTTTAAAAGGAACATATATCACCTGCCACCAAACTCACTTATTTCTGCATCCATCTTTATCTCTATCCCTCCTATAACAGGAAAAGCCTGCTATTACCATCACCCCTTTAACTAATTTCCTAATCACATCCTCCAGAACTGTTGCATTAGCTGTGCCAACTTCCTGCTAAATCTTCAACATCCTCCTCTCTGCAGACTTCCTAACTACAACCTATAAGAATACTCAACTTTGCTCTAGCCCTACCCCAAATATTTCCTCAATCTCTCTGCCTCTCCTTAAAGAGAAGAAATTCTGCAGGTCACAGGTAAGAATACAAGTGTTCAAGGGTCCTTGGACCTTAATCTAATAATGGTCCCAGGAGAACCTTGGCCAGTGGAAAACTCAGAAATAGTCAGATAATAGGCACCATTGTTTTCAGATATGTTAATGGTGCGATCTGAGTATAAAACTGAGACCCAGGCTGGTATAGACTGCTCATGACCTAAAGTCCTAAAAGTAGACCCACCACTCCTGCACAATGGCAGTAGTGCAGTGGCCAAGATCATTTCATTCATTTCTCTTTCTTGCAATGTGTTGTATTTTAAGACAATTTGTCAACTTGACTATGTCTTATCTACTTGATCAGTACTCTACTTTTAGGCTCTAAAAGCTCAACAGACATGAAATACTTCTTTCTCCAAAATAATAAGCAATAGTCAGGGCATCAAGGCACTTTGTCTTGCAAACTCCATTACACTGATTTTGAAATGTGAGAAGGACCTGAGACTTGTGACAGAGCAACTCTGTTGCTTCCTGAAACCAGCAACAGTGTAGTTTGTCTAAGCCTTACCCCATGGGGCAGCCAGCTGAAAAACTTTAGCCCACTGATACTCCAAGTGAGCTATGGAGAGCATCAGTGTTATCTAGGCTTGTTAGAAATGTAGAATTACAGGCCCCATCCCAGACCTACTAATAGTTGATTCATATGCATATCAAAAGATAAATGCTAAAATTTGGCACAATTATTTTCCAACTTTATCATCCCTAACATTCCCCTAGATTCCTATAAGAAGGCAAATTTCTGGACTCTACCCACAGAGCTTCTGATCAGGTAAGTCTGGGTGTAGGCATTTTGCATTCGTTGCATACAATTAAGATTTGTATGGATTATAAACTTTACTTTCAGAAACATTTATCTAGGAGTCTAGCTGAAGCAAAAAAAAAGTGAAAGAGCAGTGACCTTTCCTTTTGAGACAGAGTCTCACTCCGTTGCCCAGGCTGGAGTGCGGTGGCACAATCCTGGCTCACTGCAACCTCTGCCTCCTGAGTTCAAGCTATTCTCCTGACTCAGCCTCCCAAGTAGCTGGGATTTCAGGCACCCGCCCCCAAGCCCAGCTGATTTTTTGTATTTTTAGTAGAGATGGGGTTTCATCATATTGGCCAGGCTGGTCTCAAACTCCTGACCTCAGGTGATCTGCCTGCCTCGGCCTCCCAAAGTGCTGGGATTACCAGCATGAGCCATCGCACCCGGCAGCAGTGACTTTTAACAGGTAAAACCTTCCTCTCATTTTAGGTGCCAAGATACCTCATGATTCCTTACAGCTTGGTGAATCAATTCACTGTCTTTTGGTGGGAAAGCATCTCCTCTATTACGCAGGTACAAGGAACTTGGAAAAGTGAGAGTGTACATATATAAATATGGTGAAATTGTTGAGCTCTCCAGAAAAACCAATAAAGCAGAACCAAGATAACTTGGGCATTGTTTTGCTAGATGCCTAAAGACTCATGCACTTTGCAGACGTGAGTAGTAAGTTTTTGTGAATTCTACTGCGGTGTTGCTCTAAGGTAGTTCAATCTTCATGATTACTCAGCTAACACAAGGGAAGCCTTCAATTGCTGCCAAAACCTACAAAGATTAAAATTTAAAACAAGTAAAAATTTAAAAAATTAGAAATTCCAAAGCAAGACATTTTTGGGGTGAATGTTTGAAGACAACATTACAAAAAGCACTCTATTCCAGGAGCAACTGAAGACGAATGAAAAATTCCTGAAAGAGGAAAACTTATGTAACTAACTTGAAATATGAAGTTAAGTCTTCATATAGTAATATATTTGATAACACCAAGCTTCTAAGGAGAAATCTTAAGTCAGGTTTTAATGACCAGTTAAAAATTAACTGCCAAGTAATACATCAAAATGATGTTTTTCTTAAAGTATCCTTCCTTGAACCACCTGATTTATTCATTTAGCAATGATAGAGTAAGTGCAAATATGGCTTGTGCCTTTTCTCATAAAATACATAAAAAGATACATGCTTACCTTCTGGTATACTGTATTAGAAGTTATTTCCTAGAGCAGAATATTTGTGAGATTTAAAGAGATATGTATATTATATGTTGTACACATCAGAGAGAAAGGCAGACCAACAAAGTTATACAAATTCTGATACAAAAGGAGGTGATAATACAAATTTATTTCAACTTCACTAATAACTAAGATAAAACTTTCACAGAAACGACTACAATAGAAACTACTATAATAGGATCTCTTGTTGAACGGATCATTTCTCTCAAGCACAACTTCACACCTTATTTCAGATTAAAAAAGAAATCATAAGAACCACAGTTATTGACGCTTCCACAGCTTCAAAAGTCAGAAACAATGATCTTTTAATGATGCATTAATAATTTATAGAGGGAAAACCTCCAGAGAATTAGTCTGTCTCTTTGTCTTTGAAATTTCCTCCCCATTATCTGATAGTAACTGCGTAGAATTCAGATGCATGCCCACTGATACTGAGACCTGGAAGACCAGCTTTCTGAAACCTTGAAGATATGGTCTTATGATTTAATTATCTAAGATAGGACTGAACTGGCACTAATTAATTTTTGCTATAAAGAAAGCCTATAATTAATGTATTATACTTATTAATTATTGTAGATGCACCCTCAACTTTTAAATAAGGCCATGAGTCAAGCCTTATAACTCAGTTGCTGTGGTATATATTTCCTGAAGAAAATAATAGCAAGTAGAATTCAGAAATAACCCCCCAAATAAGTATCTATGATTGGGTGAGATATTTTTATGGCCAACATGAAGAGCCAGTCATATGTATATTAAAATTTTTCTAGGCTAAAGTTTCTGTGGCTGCCAATTATGGAGTAGAGCGTTTGGGAACTGGATCATCCTTTCATGTTATAGGTGAGATGTGATTTGAACTCATTTCCTAGGAAGTGTTTCGGTAGTGTCTATGAGCCAATACAAAGTACAGCAGCCTTTTCTTAACTTTTTTTTTTTTTTTTTTTTTGAGACGGTGTCTCGCTCTGTCGCCCAGACTGGAGTGCAGTGGCGTGATCTTGGCTCACTGCAAGCTCCACCTCCCGGGTTCACACCATTTTCCTGCCTCAGCCTCTGGAGTAGCTGGGACTATAGGCGCCCGCCACCATGCCCAGCAGCCTTTATGCACGTATTCTTCAGATGAAACTCAATTTTCCCTAGAGAATATCAACTAATATTTTTTCCAGTCTCTATTAGGGCATGATGTTTCATATTTAAACAGCAGCATAGATAAGCTCCATTCTTGGTAACCTCCAGAGAGTATGGTCTAGATCACTGCCATCCAAAAGCTTGCCTGAGAGAAACATTTAGTTTGTTTAAGGATGTTCAGTCCATCTGTCTCTCACCACCTAGTACAAAACACCAGCCACTCTACATTAAAGCAGATAAGCCAGGAGAGAAGAAGTATTATACTGGACACTGGTAAAAGTGTTTCTACTGACTTATTGTGATACCACTTACCTCAATGGGAGGATACTACTGCACAAAGTCATAGGATGCTCACTGTGTATTCTCTAAGGTTGTTGATGAGATATTATTATTGCTCACATTACATAAATTTTTGTTCATTTCAGTACCAAGGATATTGACACTTCTTCTTAAAAACTGGTTTGATTTTATTTTATGATTTTAAGCTGCGTAATAAATTAAGATTTCCTTTTCCTTTTTGTACGGACTTCAAAACAGTTTCACCCAAATTTATGGTCCCTTCAGGAAGGCATATGATGTAATGATGATTGTTACCAAATTAGTCTCAATCCTGCTCCTTATTTGTTCTTACATTCATCTTGCTTTCTTAAAAGCATTTTCCTTTAAGATGTTTTAATCTTTCTGCAGTTTATATATCCTTAAAATTTCCTGAAACATTTGCTGGAAGACAGTGTAATATTTTGTATTTCATTAATTCTAAGGTATACCTTTTCACCACGGTTTAACATATACAAAATAAGAATGAGTGTTACAATTTATGTCATTTTTAAAGATATATTTGGCAGAACTTAATTTTTTTCTTAGAGTATCTAAAATATATATCTTACAGTTGATGGCATCTTTGATTTGATAAAACACAATAAACCAAGCAACAAAAAGAAACAAACTTGTTTAAAGGATCTATTGCCAACCTAGGTTATCCTAAAATCTATACAACTTTCAGTATCTACACTTACAGCCAATGAAAAGTGATGCTCAAAATTAAGACACCAAAATAATGCTAGATATTCACTGAAGAAGCAATTGCTTAGAACCAAGGATTTTAAATGGGTAATGAGGCATTCCTCTTTTTGAAATTCCAAAATATTTTAACCATCAGTGCCCATATGAGGAAATCCATGCTGTTGAGAATGTCCCTAGAAATTAAAAATTCAATTCCATTCATGAGTCACTATTTTGCATTTACTAAGGTTAAAACAAAATAAAGTAAAGCCAAAGTGTTCCAAGAAAGAGTAGAAACAAATCTGAAAGCACGACAGACACAAAATATTTTCCAGTCAACAGTATGTTAGGCAAAGGATTCAGTTTACCCAAATTCTCATTCCTCCAACATTCATCATCTTTTTGTTGTACTCTTTGATTGACATGGGCACGAGGTTTGATATTTTCTTTTTTTAAGGTTAGTGGACTCCTGCACAGGGTGCACACACTCTACAGGGAATAGTAGACAGTGGGATGCAGGAAAAATATCAAGATGCTATATTGATTTTTGTCTACAAATATAAAACAATGTAGCCTGACTACTGTTTCATATAAGGACTATATCCTATCCCTACCTTAGATGGTCACATGTCACATACGATAAATGGGGTATCTTGAGGTAAGGGTAAGGGTCCACAAATCCAGGAATTGCAGGGGTGACCTTACACTTTGATGTGTACCTGGTAAGTGGATTTAAGTCTTAAATATTCTAGTTTTCACACACACTTGCACACACACATACCCATGCACAGAATGGAACAGACTTTAAAAGACTATAAACTGGAGATCGAAGATAGTACTAAAAATACAAGCATAAGTAAACTATAAGAAAACACATAGTCAACATTAACTTTATTCATAATACAACCTCTTTGTCAACTAGGTTATAGGCAGAAAAAACATACAATCTCATTAGACCTGAGAAGTTCAAATATGTATTTACATCTATTATTGCTGACGACGAATCTCATCCCAGGGTCCTTACGACATTAGCTCATGATGGTTTAAAGCAATTACGACTTGCAAATCTTTAAAAAGAGAAAACATCCAGCAAATTTAGCCAATTGAGATATATTTGTTGATTTTTATTCTTAGCGAAAAGCAAATTTATTATGTTTGTAATTGTTAGTGGAGAAGACTGCTGGGTGCCACCAACCAACCCACTTCTTTTTCCTGTGGACACAATGTGAGACTATATTTTTCACTCTCGTTTTAAGTTGATGTGGTCAATTGACAAATTCCATCCAATGAAATGTGAACATCAGTGAGTGCTGTGTGTTCTTCTCAATCTGGCGCATTAAAATCATCCTCCGTGTTTTTTGTTTGTTTGTTTGTTTGTTTTTCTCCCACCTGGCAAACTTGGAAGCCAGGTGTTGAAGAAGCCACAAGCTGAAAGGGGCCTAACTTCCTGAAGTTTCCCTTGGAAGAGAGTGACGTATGGATCAGAAAGACCCATTGAGATATTATGTAGCAAGAAGAAAACTTCTGTTAAGTCTCTGAGATTTTTAAAGATCCTCTATTACAGCAGCTAATATCACTGTATACAGTTAATAAACAGAATGTTGTTTTCAAAAGTTTATGCCATTCTTTTAAATGTCTACTTTTATGTATATTGTGTAATGTATGTAAAACATTCTTAGTTCAGGAATGTATGCTAATTTAGAAAAAAACACATACATTCTCTATTTGTATGCACACAAAGACATATACAAACTTTTTTTTGTTTTACTCTTTTATTATGAAAATATTTTTATTATAACATTTGGTGGATAAAGCTTTGCCTGCCAGTCTCGTGCTTTTTAGGCGAGTTTCACACACTTTTTTCTATGGGAACATATTCCCCCTCCGCCTTTTTTTTTTTTTTTTTTTTTTTTTTTTTTGAGACGGAATCTCACTCTGTCCCCCAGGCTGGAGTGCAGTGGCGCCATCTCGGCTCACTGTAAGCTCCGCCTCCCGGGCTCACGCCATTCTCCTGCCTCAGCCTCCGGAGCAGCTGGGACTACAGGCACCTGCCACCACGCCTGGATATTTTTTTTTGTATTTTTAGTAGAGACAGGGTTTCACCGTGTTCGCCAGGATGGTATCGATCTCCTGACCTCATGATCCACCCGCCTTGGCCTCGCAAAGCTCATTTTTTAATATGAAAAAAATTTAAATTGCCAAGTCCTTGTTCTTATACAGTTCTGGGAATCCATTATCTTCACTTTTCAATGACCTGGGAATAATTCAGTTGCCACTTGTTGGCATCTCTCAGAGCAGAAAACGAACAACAGGGAGACAAATATCACAAATCCAAAGTTTTTCAAGTCAGATTGCAAACTTTTTCTTATGGAAAGACCCAACTACTGACTCTAAAAAGAATTATTGAGAATGAAATTTCAAACAGTTCAGTTAATGGCTTTAGTAAATTATGACATTAGTATAGATTTTTTAAATAAGCCTACAAATACAGGTAGATATAGTTGGTATGTATATAGTCCAATGTATTTACAAATTTGTCAAATGTTACTTGCAGACTTTAAAAGCTTTTACTCTTTTTAATGTCATTTTAGGAGAAAATGAGTGATTTCTGCTAACTGGAAGAATTTTGTCTGAATATTTATTTTTGTTCTTAAAGAGACAAACTGCATTTGATGGTAAAAAACAAAAATAAAGTTGTAGAATAAATATTTTTCTGCCATCCTCTAAACTTGAGAGCACGTTAAGGGCTGTGGCCAAATGCCTTAAAGATATCTCAAATGTCTGATCATCTCCCTCAATACTTCCAGCCCAAATGTAGCTCACCGACAACCAGCCAGATTTTCCACTCACTAAAATCCTTACCAAACCTCCACTAGCAATGAATTTTCTATTTCTATCCACTCACAAGCATCTCAATGTATCCTTTTCTTTTGGATGAAAATGATAAGCAAAACCCAACGTGTAAGTGAACTCACATCCCTCTAGCACAAACAGTTCTGGTGGGTAGCCACAAGCTATCACATCTCCTCTTGTCTTTTATACCTGTATGGGTTTTGCAGAGGGATTATCAATCAGTTTGAATGCTGGATACAGAAAAACACATTAGTCCATTTCAGAAATCAGAAAAAGTTTTTCAGAAAATAGATCAACCACATTTGGCAACACTGTAGATGACTTGAGAATACAGTGCTCACTGAGACCACACTTCAATAAGCAAATCTAAATCATCAATGAAAAACCATCAAAATCATCGTCGAAGCACAGGAGATTCAAGTACTTTATCACCATGCCCTGTCTGTTCTTATTTCATTGGCTGAAGCTCGTATTTGTTCCTACTAAGTATAGAGGGTAAAGACAACATTCAAAAGTAGCACAATTGAAAACAAAGAAAATTTCTAGTAACCTAAAAAAAAAAAACCCATATTTTGATATGGGGGATTTATAGCTTAAATGACACTGACCTTAAAAAGTAACAGTGTTTGATATTAATTTATTTATTCTTGTTTAATATTAGTTTCCTTGATATTAATTTCTTTTAAATTTCTTAAAAGAAACATCTAAGTAGGAAAGTATGGATATAAACCTCATTGCATCAAATAAAAATGATTTATTATTTTTTCTCATTTTTTTTGTAGTAACCACGGAATTTATTTTTTATTTATTTATTGTTTTGGTCTATCTCTTTGTCTGTCTCTCTGTAACATGAAAGGAATTCTAGCCTATATTTGTGTCCTCTGTATGTGTATATGTGTGTACACTCTACCTTGAGTTTCATGGTTTTGTCATATGACATATATTTTTAAAAATACTTTATCAAATCACGGTAACTATGATATATTGAAAATGTAAATTTCAAGCTACCTTTTAGAAATAATGAAAAGGAGCTTTAGATTCTTAATAAGCTTGAAAATTAAGAGCTGGAATTAATACTAAAATGAAAAATATAAATAATCTATTATCATTTCTTGGAATAAAACCAACAATACTAGTCTCCTATAAAGAAAATTATACTTGAAAGCCACAGGGAGCTAAGTTTAACACAAGCCTACTAAGTTCTAAGAAAAAAAAAATCTCTCCACTAGCATATATAGAAACAGTTTCTTCCAAAAATTAGAAGCAGAAAAATCTCAACAAAATCTCATCCTTCTATTGTTTATTAGTTTCTACTCTAGAATTAAAGTAAACCATGGTTAATAATACTACCTTGCTCTTTGCTTAATAGAACGTTAAATACTAAGTGTTCTCCAGATATGCTCAGCTCATTACACATACAGCACATGTTTGTGAGAATAAGGAAATAAAAGTGTTATCCCCATTACTCAGATAAGAAAATCAAAGCTTTGAGCAATTTGCCTGCCAGAAGTCATAAAGCCTATCAAAGAAGAGTAATTCAGGTTTTAATTTGTCTGACATTTGTAGTTTATTACCCTAAGATAATGATCAACACATATTTGTCTCATTTTACATAATACAAATTTTTAAATCTATAATCAATTGGTTTTATGGCAAGACAACTGATGTGGCTGCATAATTTTATTACAGTATGCATGACACACTCCATTTTAAGACATTCCCTTGTTTTTCAAAGAAACAATTACATCATACACTGACATTTTCTGATTTTGATGTGTAAGTGTACATTATTATTCTTCCATTAAATTACAAACTGCTGGTAAAATGCCAGTGATGTGAAAAAGGCCACACTGATATTTTACTGTAGGGTCATCTTCTTCATGGATAGAACGCCAGCCTTCCACTTGAATGCACTGCCATATTGTCAAGCTACATTCCTTAAGCATCACTTCTTGGAGGCCTCAAGCTTCTTGGGAATGTTTGATGACTTAAAGGGGAAATGAGCAGGTTGTAATTATGCTTGTCAAGGTTCTTCTTGTGAACCTTTATTAGGACAACTCACACGCAAAAAGAAAGCAGCTCATTTTCTAATTCAGGATATCATTTCTCTTTAAAACTGGTATTAGCGTTTCTGAAACTGCAGAATGGGCCCTGGATAATTAGTACGGAAGCATTCAATACTGCAGAGTGAAATGTCAGTGAGAGGAAGCAGCATGGGGCAGGGGACAGAAACAATACAGAATTTGGAACTTGCCATTTCTTACTTAGGTGACAAATGATTGAATCTGAGACTCAGCTTCCTATTCTGAAAAATGAAGACGATAATATACACCTTATAGGGATGCTGTGAAGCTTAAGTAAGACAGTTTATTTAAGGAACTTAGCTCTGTAACTAAAGGAATGCTCCAAAAAATAATATTGAACATACAACCACAAGGGGAAAGAGTGCCGGACATGAGGTCAGAATAATTGAACTTGAGCCCCAGACCAGCCACTTACTCACTGTATAAAATTGAGTTCAATTAATCTCTTTGGGATTCATTTTTGTCGGCTATAAATTAAAAATTATCCTTAAGTTACTTCAAATTTCTACATTCTATGTGCTAATGAAGTAAAATTCTTGACTCCTGGTTCATGATGGTAAGTTTTATATACAAATATCTGAAATCTGTTCTCTCTATTCACTGAGATAAACTAAAATAAATGGGATAGTATTGATTTTCAATGAATTTTTAGGTCAAAATTAAGAGGGATTCACAAAAGAATATCAGAGATCTCCTTTTCTGGTATCTTTCCAAGTCATTTAGGTGGCTAAGCTAAGGACATTCTGGGGCTTACAGGGAGTCCTGCGGATCTCAGGACCACTCCTGTCTTTCATCCAAGTATTTTATGGAATTCCTCAACACATGCCATGCTTATTTTCATATATACTCTTTCTTTTGTTCTAATGTGTTTTTAATAAGCTTTCAATCTGATTATATTTGTATAGTACCACTAAATTAGCTTAATTACAAAGTCTAATCTTTTTGTTTTAAGCAATGCATAATTCCCATGTATTTTTTTTTTTACATTTTTCATACAGAAATGTGCAAAATAGTTCAACAATTTTTCAAATTAAAGTTATATTTTTAGCAATGTGCTAGTGATTTTGAGAAGTCGAGGGTTTGTTAAGCAAGAAAGTCTAAGACAGGTGTTTAATTGGACTAATTAAGCAACATGTAGTCACTTCCGGTTTTCATTTGCTCTTTGTGAATGCAGACAAGCAACACAGTGATTGCCTCATTACACTATTTAAAACCGACTCGCTTTTTATAGGCAAAGATTTTTTTTAACCAATAATAACAAATCCAAAACCTAATATGTAGTCTGAAGTCTAATATATTTCCTCATGTTCTAGCCATCATTTTATAAGTAAATCAATCAACCTAACTATGCCAATAGGCAGACAGAATAGAATCTCTTTACCCTATTTTAAAAGATATGCCTTGTTTTCCAAAGAAATACATCATATACTGAAATATTATTATTTTGATATGTAAGTGTACATTATAATTCTCCCATTACACCAGTGGTCCCTAACTTTTTTGGCACTAGGGACGGGTTCCATGGACAACAATTTTTCCACCAGGGGAAATGTGTCGGAGGGAGGAGGGGTGGTTTCAGGATGAAACTGTTCCACCTCAGATCAGGCATTTGTTGTTAATAAGAAGCATGCAACCTAGATCCCTTGCATGTGCAAGTCACAATGGGGTTCGTGCTGATATGAGAATCTAATGCTCCCGCTGATCTGACAGGAGGCAGAGCTCAGGTGGTAAGGCTCACATGCCCATCACTCACCTCCTGCTATGGGTTCGTAACAGGCCATGGACAGGTACTGGTCCACAACCACGGGGTTGGAGACTTCTGCATTAAACCACAAACTACTTAAAACACAAACTATAATAGTACAAACTAAATATTTTATCTATCTATATATATAGATACACACACACATGCACACACACACACACACACACATACATTCATATCTCTATTGACTGATGGACCAAAAGAAAGCTGTGTAGATGTGAACATGAAATTCAACAGAAGCTCATTTCAGTGTTTTCTAATCACCAGGATTACACCCATCTAGTGTCAAAGGTTAAGAGTATGTCTTCTGGCCGGGCGCGGTGGCTCAAGCCTGTAATCCCAGCACTTTGGGAGGCCGAGACGGGCGGATCACGAGGTCAGGAGATCGAGACCATCCTGGCTAACACGGTGAAACCCCGTCTCTACTAAAAATACAAAAACTAGCCGGGCGAGGTGGCGGGCGCCTGTAGTCCCAGCTACTCCGGAGGCTGAGGCAGGAGAATGGCATAAACCCGGGAGGCAGAGCTTGCAGTGAGCTGAGATCCGGCCACTGCACTCCAG
>NC_045448.1:80520547-80551871 GCF_002776525.5 Piliocolobus tephrosceles | reverse complement strand
CCAAAAAAAAAAAAAAAAAAAAAAAAAAAGAGTATGTCTTCTACAAATGAAAACAGATTTAGAAAAAGGTTATGCCTGGTAAACTGCAAACTGCTGGCTAACTTTTGTATGGCCTATGTGCCTAAACCCAAGTTTGCTCAGTCTCAAACCTTGTACTTGCAGATCTGCAGACCTAAGGTCACCTGGCAGAGGGAGAAATATCCAGACAGCCGGATTCACATGCATTTCCTTAGTGAGATCAGTGGACTCTCATCATTCACTCACTGTGTTTCAACTACTTCCTCCTGGACTCACACAACAGATGCTGGACACAGGCAGCAGGAGAAAGAGGGATTCTAAATGACCTATGGAAAAAAAATCTGTAGGTGGTAAAGTTTTTGTAGAAAGGAACTGGGGAGCATCTTCAAAGTTTCAAGGTGCAGGCACTGACAATTTAGAAAGAAACAAAAATGTGAAGAAGGATGGAAAAAGAGGACAGGAAACGACAGGAGACAGTCTTTTCTAGGGAGTACATGATTAGATTTTTTTTTAACTTTTATTTATTTATTTATTTATTTTTTAATTATACTTTATGTTCTAGGGTACATGTGCACAACGTGCAGGTTTGTTACATATGTATACATGTGCCATGTTGGTGTGCTGCACCCATTAACTCATCATTTATATTAGGTATATCTCCTAATGCTAACACTCCCTCCTCCCCCCACACCACAACAGGCCCCAGTGTGTGATGTTCCCCTTCCTGTGCCCAGGTGTTCTCATTGTTCAATTCCCACCTATAAGTGAGAACATGAGGTGTTTGGTTTACTGTTCTTGCGATAGTTTGCTGAGGATGATGGTTTCCAGCTGCATCCATGTCCCTACAAAGGACACAAACTCATCCTTTTCTATGGCTGCATAGTATTCCATGGTGTATGTGCCACATTTTCTTAATCCAGTCTGTCATTGATGGACGTTTGGTTTGGTTCCAAGTCTTTGCTATTGTGAATAGTGCTGCAATAAACATATATGTGCGTGTGTCTTTATAGCAGCATGATTTATAATCCTTTGGGTATATACCCAGAAATGGGATGGCTGAGTCAAATGGTATTTCTATTTCTAGATCCTTGAGGAATCGCCACACTGTCTTCCACAATGGTTGAACTAGTTTACAGTCCCACCAACAGTGCAAAAGTGTTCCTATTTCTCCACATCCTCTCCAGCACCTGCTGTTTCCTGACTTTTTAATGATTGCCATTCTAACTGGTGTGAGATGGTATCTCATTGTGGTTTTGATTTGCATTTCTCTGACGGCTAGTGATGGTGAGCATTTTTTCATGTGTCTGTTGGCTGCATAAATGGCTTCTTTTGAGAAGTGTCTGTTCATATCCTGTGCCCACTTTTTGATGGGGTTGTTTGTTTTTTCCTTGTAAATTTGTTTGAGTTCTTTGTAGGTTCTGGATATTAGCCCTTTGTCAGATGGGTAGATTGCAAACATTTTCTCCCATTCTGTAGGTTGCCTGTTCACCCCGATGGTAGTTTGTTTTGCTGTGCAGAAGCTCTTTAGTTTAATTAGATCCGATTGGTTGCCATTGCTTTTGGTGTTTTAGACATGAAGTCCTTGCCCATACCTATGTCCTGAAAGGTATTGCCTAGGTTTTCTTCCAGGGTTTTTTATGATTTTAGGTCTAACATTTAAATCTCTAATCCATCTTCAGTTAATTTCTGTATAAGGTATAATGAAGGAATCCAGTTTCAGCTTTCTACTTATGGCTAGCCAGTTTTCCCAGCACCATTTATTAAATAGGGAATTTTTTCCCCATTTCTCGCTTTTGTCAGGTTTGTCAAAGATCAGATGGTTGTTGATGTGTGGTATTATTTCTGAGGGCTCTGTTCTGTTCCATTGGTCTATATCTCTGTTTTTGGTACCAGTACCATGCTGTTTTGGTTACCGTAGCCTTGTAGTATAGTTTAAAGTCAGGTAGCGTAATGCCTCCAGCTTTGTTCTTTTGACTTAGGATTGTCTTGGCAATGTGGACTCTTTTTTGTTTCCATATGAACTTTAAAGTAGTTTTTACCAATCCTGTGAGGAAAGTCATTGGTAGCTTAATGGGGATGGCACTGAATCTATAAAATACCTTGGGCACTATGGCCATTTTCATGATACTGATTCTTCCCATCCATGAGCATGGAATGTTCTTCCATTTGTTTGTGTCCTCTTTTATTTTGTTGAGCAGTGGTTTGTAGTTCTCCTTGAAGAGGTCCTTCACATCTCCTGTAAGTTGGATTCCTAGGTATTTTATTCTCTTTGAAGCAACTGTGAATGGGAGTTCATTCGTGGATTGACTCTCTGTCTGTTATTGGTGTATAAGAATGCTTGTGATTTTTGCACATTGATTTTTGTATCGTGAGACTTTGCTGAAGTTTCTTATCAGCTTAAGGAGATTTTAGGCTGAGATGATGGGGTTTTCTAGTTTACTTGTGTAGAGGTATTTATAGTATTCTCTGATGGTACTTTGTATTTCTGTGGGGTCGGTTGTGATACCCCCATTATCATTTTTTATTGCATCTATTTGATTCTTCTCTCTTTTCTTCTTTATTAGTCTTCCTAGAGGTCTATCAATTTTGTTGATCTTTTCAAAAAAACCAACTCCTGGATTCATTGATTTTTTGGAGGGTTTTTTATGTCTCTATCTCCTTCAGTTCTGCTCTGATCTTAGTTATTTCTTGCCTTCTGCTAGGTTTGAATGTGTTTTCTCTTGTTTCTCTAGTTCTTTTAATTGTGATGTTAGGGTGTGCATTTTAGATCTTTCCTGCTTTCTCTTGTGGGCATTTGTTGCTATAAATTTCCCTCTACACACTGCTTTAAATGTGTCCCAGAGATTCTGGTATGTTGTATCTTTGTTATCATTGGTTTCGAAGAACATCTTTATTTCTGCCTTCATTTCGTTATGTACCCAGTAGTCATTCAGGAGCAGGTTGTTCAGTTTCCATGTAGTTAAGTGGCTTTGAGTGAATTTCTTAGTCCTGAGTTCTAGTTTGATTGCACTGTGGTCTGAGAGACAGTTTGTTATCATTTCTATTCTTTTACATTTGCTGAGGAGTGCTTTACTTCCAACTAGTGGTCAATTTTGGAATAAGTGTGAAGTGGTGCTGAGAAGAATATATATTCTGTTGATTTGGGGTGGAGAGTTCTGTAGATGTCTATTAGGTCCACTTTTTGCAGAGTTGAGTTCAATTCCTGGATATCCTTGTTAACTTTCTGTCTCGCTGATCTGTCTAATGTTGATCATGGGGTGTTAAAGTCTCCCATTATTATTTGGGAGTCTAAGTCTCTTTGTAAGTCTCTAAGGACTTGCTTTATGAATCTGAGTGCTCCTGTATTGGGTGCAAATATATTTAGGATAGTTAGCTCCTCTTGTTGAATTGATACCTTTAATATTATATGATGGCTTTGTCTCTTTTGATCTTTGTTGGTTTAAAGTCTGTTTTATCAGAGACTAGAATTGCAACCCCTGCCTTTTTTAGTTTTCCATTTGCTTGGTGGATCTTCGTCCATCCCTTTATTTTCAGCCTATGTGTGTCTCTGTACATGAGATGGTCTCCTGAATACAGCAAACTGATGGGTCTTGACTCTTCATCCAATTTGCCAGTCTGTGTCTTTTAACTGGAGCATTTAGCCCATTTACATTTAAGGTTAATATTGTTATGTGTGAACTTGATCCTGTCATTATGATGTTAGCTGGTTATTTTGCTCGTTAGTTGATGCAGTTTCTTCCTAGCATCGATGGTCTTTACATTTTTGCATGCTTTTGCAGTGGCTGGTACTGGTTGTTCCTTTCCATGTTTAGTGCTTCCTTCAGGAGCTCTTGTAGGGCAGGCCTGGAAGTGGCAAAATCTCTCAGCATTTGCTTGTCTGTAAAGGAGTTTATTTCTCCTTCACTTATGAAACTTAATTTGGCTGGATATGAAATTCTGGGTTGAAAATTATTTTCTTTAAGATTGTTGAATATTGGCTCCCACTGTCTTCTGGCTTGTAGAGTTTCTGCTGAGAGATCTGCTGTTAGTCTGATGGGCTTCCCTTTGTGGGTAACCTGACCTTTCTCTCTGGCTGCCCTTAACATGTTTTCCTTCATTTCAACTTTGGTGAATCTCACAATTATGTGTCTTGGAGTTGCTCTTCTCGAGGAGTATCTTTGTGGTGTTCTCTGTATTTCCTGAATTTGAATGTTGGCCTGCCTTGCTAGGTTGGGGAAGTTCTCCTGGATAATAACCCGCAGAGTGTTTTCCAACTTGGTTCCATTTTCCCTATCTCTTCTCGCTTCATTTCATTCACTTGATCTTCATTTCATTCACTTGATCTTCATTTCATTCACTTGATCTTCAATCACTGACACCCTTTGTTCCAGTTGATCGAGTCGGTTACTGAAGCTTGTGCATTTGTCATGTAGTTCTCATGTCATGGTTTTCATCTCTATCAGGTCATTTAAGGACTTCTCTAAATTGGTTATTGTAATTAGCCATTCATCAACTCTTTTTTCAAGGTTTTTAGCTTCTTTGCATTGGGTTCATAGTTCCTCCTTTAGCTCAGAGAAGTGTGATCATCTGAAGCCTTCTTCTCTCAACTTTTCAGTCATTCTCCCTCCAGCTTTGTTCCATTGCTGGTGAGAAGCTGCATTCCTTTGGAGGGGGAGAGACGCTCTGATTTTTAGAATTTTCAGCTCCTCTGCACTGCTTTTTCCCCATCTTTGCAGTTTTATCTACCTTTGCTCTTTGATGATGGTGACGTACAGATGGGGTTTTGGTGTGGATGTCCTTTCTGTTCATTAGTTTTCCTTCTAAGAGTCAGTACCCTCAGCTGCAGGTCTGTTGGAGTTAATGCTTGAGGTCCACTCCAGATCCTGTTTGCCTGGGCATTGGCAGCAGAGGCTGCAGAAGAGTGAATATTGCTGAACAGCAAATGTTGCTCTCTGATTGTTCCTCTGGAAGCTTCGTTTCAGAGGTGTACCCAGCTGTGTGAGGTGTCAGTCTGTCCCTAGTGGGGAATGTCTCCCTGAGGTTACTTGGGGGTCAGGGACCCACTTGAGCAAGCAGTTTGTTCATTCTCAGATCTCAAACTCTGTGCTGGGAGAACCACTACTCTCTTCAAAGCTGTCAGACAGGGACATTTACATCTGCAGAGGTTTCTGCTGCCTTTTGTTTGGCTATGCCCTGTCTTCAGAGGTGGAGTCTACAGAGGCAGGCAGGCAGGCCTCCTTCAGCTGCGGTGGGATCCACCCAGTTCGAGCTTCCCAGCCACTTTGTTTACTTACTTAAGCCTCAGCAACGGAGGGCACCCCTCCCGGAGCCTCGCTGCTGCCTCGTAGTTAGATCTCTGACTGCTGTACTAGGAATCAAGGAGGCTCCGTCAGCGTGGGACCCTCTGAGCCAGGTGCAGGATATGATCTCCTGTTGTGCCATTTGCTAAGACCCTTGGTAAAGTGCAGTGTTAGGGTGGGAGGGACCCGATTTTCCAGGTGTTGTGTGTCATGGTTTCCCTTGGCCCGGAATTCCCTTCCCCCTTGTGCTTCCCTGGTGAGGCGATGCCAGGTGAGCGAGAGCCCTGCTGTGGCTCTCACTTGCTGGGCTGCACCCATGTCCTGCACCTACTGTCCAACACACCCCAGTGAGATGAACCCAGTACCTCAGTTGGAAATGCAGAAATCACCCATCTTCTGTGTTGCTCATGCTGGGAGCTGGAGGCAGAAGCTGTTTCTATTTCATGATTAGATTTTATTGATCCTTGAATGAGTATAGTTATGAGATCCAAAATAACTCTCAGACCTTACCCAAAGCCAAGCTTTATGTTATCTCTTTATCATTAAGATTTGAATATTAGAAAGATGTAAGTGAATATTCAACAGTGTCCCTTCTCCAGTAAGGAAAGAACACTCTTGGAGCATGTGCTTTGTGATGGATTTTTTGCTAGGCACTTACTACGCTTTCTCTCAATTTGCACAACTGTCTTGAACAATGGTATCAACCTATGTCAAAGAGGAGAAGTAACATTCGATGAATTATTGCTTAAAGTCACATACAAGTCAGTAGCACAGCCAGGATTTGTAGCCAGATATGAGTTTCTCTACCATATCATCTGGGCCTGATCATCTTTTATTTTATGTTTAAATATCAAATAGATTTTAACAATTTAGACAGAGATGTTTTGTTTCACGATATAAACTCAGGTAAATGAGTATTTTGGTAAGCTAAATCTGAAAGACATATATTATCATGGAATTGAAATCATAAACTTAATTATAATGAAAGCTTATATAGCTCCCTCTATGGACCTAAACTCTATAAAATATAAAACATATGCAATGAGAGTGCTGGACCAAGGCTTTTCTTCATCTCCTGCTTGCTGTGACATGCTACAAGTACCATTATATGAGC
This sequence comes from Piliocolobus tephrosceles, assembly GCF_002776525.5. Classification (NCBI taxonomy): domain Eukaryota; kingdom Metazoa; phylum Chordata; class Mammalia; order Primates; family Cercopithecidae; genus Piliocolobus; species Piliocolobus tephrosceles. The sequence continues at coordinate 80,545,460 of NC_045448.1, read as the reverse complement.
AAGAGAAAGCCAGAAAGTCAAGAGCAGTGTAAAGACCAAGGAGTACCGCAGAGTAGATGTGCTAATGTGCTGCACAGACAAGCCACTAAGTCATAACTCACTCATTATTTCTTTTTTTATTTTTTATTTTTTCGAGACAGAGTCTCCGTCTGTTGCCCCAGCTGGAGTGCAGTGGCATGATCCCGACTCACTGCAAGCTCTGCCTCCCGGGTTTGTGCCATTCTCCTGCCTCAGCTTCCCAAGTAGCTGGGACTACAGGCACCCGCCACCATGCCTGGCTAATTTTTTGTATTTTTAGTAGAGACAGCATTTCACTGTGTTAGCCAGAATGGTCTCCATCTCTTGACCTCGTGACTCGCCCACCTCAGCCTCCCAAAGTGCTAGGATTACAGGCGTGAGCCACCGCACTCAGTCCATTATTTATTTAAAGTGGTGCTAGCATTGAACACGAACATCTTGAGTGGCTAATACTGAGTCCACTCAATCCCCTTATTATCTGAGAACAGCAGACCATCCTCCTGTTGTCATGAAGGTTCCTAGAGAAACCACCAACTAAAGCACAAATTAAATGAACACATCTCCTGGAATGCAGAGAGAATCAAACCCTAACAGGTATTTTGGGGTCTTCCTGTAGAGAACTTCTGGAATTTTTTTTTTTTTTTTTCCCCAAAGGTGTCACTTGTCACAATATGAAAAAGCATACTAGACCAAACCCAGAGCCAAAAGAAGAGAATGGAAAAAAAAAAAAAAAAACCCGAAGGAAACCAACTGGAGAAGGAAGTTATGGTCATCAGAAGCTATTAGACACTATGATGCTCCATGAAACCAGTTTCTCAAGTGTCAACATCAGTAACATCCAACAAGGCAGTCCAGGACTGAGATGGTGGTTGAGGAATTCCAGGCTGCTGATACTCTAGACAAAACAGGTGGTGCTGAAGTCATGATGAATCAGAGCAATATGTGCATCAGAAGCAAGACCTGTAGGCAGTAGCTGAAGGATCTAGAGGCAGGATTCAAGTTTTCTCATCCAGGCAGGAAAAGACCCAGGCAGGAATGCAACTGGCTGTCAGGCCCCATTCCCTTAAGAATTAGTATAGAGACAACCTTCAGCACTAATAGAAAAGATGCAGGGAAAATGAATCAAAAGATCAGTTCTAAAAATTGAACCATTAGAGTGGGGTCGAGAAATGCTAAAACTCACATATATTCATTTCCTGGACAGAAAGTACCATATGTAGGAGCAGCAAGACTCAGTTCCCTAATCTATAAGGTGGAGATCATGTTTCAGAATACTTACTGATTCTATTGTGACTGACCTGAAAGCTACATAGGGATTCTGCCTTTAATCCATCCAAGTATCTTCCTATTATAAACAGGCCTAGCTTTCTGCATAGAACCAGAGTATATCCAGATGTAGCTCATGAAGAGGTAATCAGTTGATGAGTGGCATAGCTGTGTTCTGAGTTCAAAGAAAGAGTAACACATTAACATCCTAACATATATCAAGCATGTTTTAACTCCCAACAGCTACACTGATACCAGTAGGGAAAAGCAATCTACATTTGGAAATGCCTCTTCATAAACAATGCAACTGAAAAGTTCCTCTTCACAAATGAGAAAGTATTGCCAAAGAAAATAGTAGAATTTTTAGAGATCCCTCGTCTAAATCTTTTCATTTTTCTATAAATCCATTCAATTTCTACAGGACCAATAGGACTTGTGCAGGAGCGGTGAGATGAAGAACTATGCAAGTGTACAGGGGGTAGGAAAGACACTCACCTAACTGCTTGTTTCTTAGGCAGAAAACTTTTCTTATGGAAATACTAAAGCAAAACTTAAAAAATAAAGTATTTTTATAAATCTTACAACATTTTTCTCTTACTCTTTGGCTTTCTTATTTCATCATATTTACTTACCTTCATTTTACTTTATATGAAATAAAAATAGAAGGGTGGTTCACTTTTGTAGAAATGCTAAAGATCATAAAGTAAAACACAGCATAGCAATTCAAAATAACAGAACTCTCAAATACATAATCATGATCTATCACAACCTGGATGTTTACATTTAGCAACTGATTTTCAGGCATTAATAAATATTTATTGATCACCTACTTTGCCTATGGACCAATTAGGACATAGGCAATGAGTACTCAGGTGAAAAAAAAGACATAGTTCATGTCCTTGTAGCAATTCCATCTAGCAGTGGGGGAGAAAACATTAAAGAAGTAAACTGTAATAAATACGTTATACAAATCTGAACCAGTGAGATAAAGGAAAAAGTGTGCTGTGAGACAGAATAGAAGAGAGGAGGGCTCCTTTAAATAGGTGGTCAGGAAAGACTTCAGGACTTGGGTTAGATAATCTCCGATATCTGAGATCCTGTGAGATCTCTGAGAAGCATTATATATTACTAAAGTAATTGCTAACTACTCTGGACCCCAGGTTAACACTTCCCCTAATCACATGTTCATGTAAACTTCATGTACATTTCCGAGAGCAAGTTGATCCCTTCCTTAGATTCTTACCCTCCAACAAAACAAATCCAACCAAGGCTGCCACATCAGACAATACAATTAAGTTCATTTCATCCTCTCACACTTTTGGCTGGCCCATTTTCGTATTTGGCTTAATAAAACAAATATGAAATATGTTAAATATGTTCTGCCTGCTTATTGATGATGAGCCCAGGCCTATGTTGCTCATCATTATATGTCCCCAGTCTTACAAAGAGCATGAACCATATATAGCGGGTGTTCAAAAAATGTAAGCTGAATGAATGAATCAGTGGTGACATATGCTTCTACTAAATATTTATGTAATTCAGTTTTTAGAAAATTGAATCAAATTCAAGTGTAATTGTGCTGCAGAAAGTTTATTTGAAAAGTAAAATATTGAGAAATATGATAAACACTTCATTTTTTTCTTATTTCTTTGTTCTTATTTAAATTCAAGCCCATCTGCACTGTATTTATTCTATTATTGTCAAAACAGAAAACATTTTCAACTATATTACATAATACATTTTCAAAAAAATTGCTATTGTTTCAGATTCTCATTCAAATTTATTAATTTGAAAACCATAATGCACAATGGTGGCAGTATACTTTTCTAATAATGAGGACTTTCTGTGATTTGAGAACCAAATTTGAACATATTCAGTAGAAGAGCTGCTATATTAAAAGGTTTTGATAGCAGTCCAAATTATTTAGTGCCAATTACAAAGAAAGTGATTTTATTAGATAATATTCAGGGAATAAGTATATGTGTGTTTGTGCATAGATAATACCATTTCTATCTGCAAGCAATTTATAAACAGTAAGGCAAAGTAGGCCTGGCAATGATATGAAGCTTACAAGCTGCTAGGATTTGAATATGTCCCCAACATTTCATGTGTTGGAAACATAATCCCCAAATTCATATGTTGATTGGAGATGGGAGGTAATTAGAATTAGATAAGGTAATCTGGATGAAGCCCCCATTTTAGGACTGGTGGCCTTATAAGAAGAGAAAGGGAGACTTGATCTGAGAAGCATACTTTTGCTCTCTCAACATGTGATGCCTTCTGCCATTTTATGACACAGCAAGAAGGCCCTCACCAGATGCCAGATCTTCTATCTTGGACTTCCCAGAAGAAGTGTAAGAAATACATTTACTTTCTTTATAAATTACCCAGTCTGTGATATTCTGTTATAGCAACACAAAACAGACTAAGACATATGCGGAGCAGAAGTCTCTAGACACAAAATGGAAAAAATACCAAACTGCAAACCACGTGAACTGAGCTTAATGGTTGAGATTTCAGCCTGAACAAGAAGCATGATGTGATTAAAAAAAAAAAAATCATACTTTTCTGGGCCAATGATAATTTAAAGTATAAATTTTGGCTCTTAAACTCCATATTAATTTACACATGATGTTCTTTTTATAAAACACATGTAAGTACACTATTCCATTTGGCCTTTCCTTCCCTAAGCTTTTGTATGGTGTTAAAACAAAGTGGGAAATAAGTCTTAGACAGAGCAATAGGGAAGAGAAAGAAAAAGCATCCAAATAGAAAAAGAAATAAAACTATCTTCCCTGAAGATATGATTCTATATCTAGACAACCCTAAAGACTCTGTGAAAAAGCTATTAGAACTGATAAACAAGTTTAGCAAGGTTTCTGGATATAAAATCAATGTACAAAAAAAGTAGCATTTCTATATACCAATGATGTCCATGCTGAAAGTCAAATCAAGAACACACTACTTAATTTACAAAGTCATAAAGAAAATAAAATACCTGAAAATACAACTAACCAAGAAGGTGAAAGATCCCTACAAAGAGAACTACAAAAATGCTGACAGAAATCAGAGAAAACACAAATAAATGAAAAGCATTCCATGTTTATGGATTGGAAGAATTAATTTTGTTAAAATGACCATAGCGCCTAAAGCAATTAAAGGTTCAATGATATTTCTACCAAACTACTAAAGCCATACTTCACAGAATTAGAAACAAAAAAATATTTTAAAAGTCGTATGGAACCAAAAAAGAGTCTGAATAGCCTAAGCAATCCTAAGTAAAAAGAACAAAGCCAGAGGCATTACACTACCTGACTTCAAACTATACTATAAGGCTATAGTAACCAAAACAGCATGGCATTGGTACAAAAGCAGACACATTGACCAATGGAACAGAATAGAAAACTCCAAAATAAAATGGCACACTTACAATCATCTGATCTTCCTCAAGGTCAACAAAAACAAGCAATGGGGAAAGGACCCCCTATTCAATAAATGGTGCTGGGATAACCGGCTAGCCATATGCAAAGGAATGAAACTGGACCCTCACTTTTCACTACAAACAAAAATTAAGATGGATTAAAGATTGAAACATAAGATCACAAACTATAAAAGTTCTAGAAGAAAATCTAGGAAATACCCTTCTCAACATTGGCCTTGGCAAAGAATTTTTGGCTAAGTCCCCAAAAGTGATTGCAACAAAAACAAAAATTGACAAGTGGGGCCTAATTAAACTAAAGAGCTTCTGCACAGCAAAAGAAACAGTAAATAGAGTAAACAGACAGCTTACAGAATGGGAGAAAATATCTGCAAACTATGTATCTGACAAAGGTCTAATATCCCGAATATATAAGGAAGTTAAACCAACAAGAAAAGCACAAATAACCACATTAAAACGGGCAAAGGACATGAACAGATACTTCTCAAAAGAAGACATACAAAAAACCAACAAACATATTAAAAAATGGTCATCATCACTAATCATCATAGAAATGCAAATCAACACCACAATGAGATAACACCTCATACCAGTCAGAATGGTTATTATAAAAAGTCAAAAAACAACAGAAACTGGTGAGGCTGCAGATAAAAGAGAATGCTTATGCACTGTTGGTGGGAATAACAATTAGTTCAGTCATTGTAGAAAGTAATTTGGAGATTTCCCAAATAATGTAAAATAGAGCAACCCCATTACTGGTTATATACTGAAAGGAAAATAAATCATTGTACCAAAAAGACACACACATGCATATGTTCATCACTGTACTGTTCACAACAGCAACATCATGGAATCAACCTAGGTGTCCATTAATGGTAGACTGGATAAAGAAAATGTGGTACATATACACCGTGAATATTATATAGCCATAAAAAGAATGAAATCATATCCTTCAAGCAACATGTATAGAGCCGGAGGACATAATCCTAAGTGAATTAATACAGGGACAGAAAACCAAATACCGCATGCTCTCACTTATAAGGGGGAGCTAAACACTAAGCATATATGGACATAAACATGGGAGCAATAGATGCTGTAGATGACTAGAGCGAGGAGGAAGGGAGGGAGGAAGGATCAGTTGAAAAACTACCTACTGAATACCATGCTCACTACCTGGAACCAATATACCCATGTAACAAACCTGTACATGTACCCTGTGTATCACAAATAAAAATTGAATGAAAAAAATCAAACAACTATTTAATCACATATGTTTAACTGTCCTTATTAAAACAGATAAAACAACAATCACCACCACCACCACAAAATAAAGATGGATAAAGGTGCCCTAAATATTTGCTGTACATTTACCAACTCTCCTATTGAAAGCATCAGGCATTGTAGATAAAAATCTTTGCTATACATCAGCAGGTTTACTTAAAATAAAATAAATATGATGGCTACCCTTTCAATGTGTATATATGACCTTCATCTATTTTTTACAAACCAACAAAGAAGACAACAAAAGTAATCCAAAGGGAAAGAGATATGTCTTCTGATCAAGCAAGGTCTAATTTTTAGATAAAATTCATTTCTGGAGGCTTTATCTTTAAGTCACAGCCAGAATTACATGACCTCTCAAACTAATGAATAAATGTGGCAAGAATTCTAAAGTGGAGTAAATTGCGGAGCAGATCATTTTTATTTCTGTTTATTACCTGAGTCAGAGGAAATAAAATTTTTAGAACTAATGAACCAAATTCATCAATAATTAATTTATTAATAGTGTCAAATTTTATGTTAAGCATATCGTAAGTCTCTCATATGCTCACAATATGCTGAATATGATCATTCCAATCTCTATTAGTTTTTATTTTTAAGAAAAGAGAGAATTCTTTTATGAAGCTAGGCCAGATATCTCATAAATGCACTTGTTAACTTCATTCGAGAAGTAATAAACATCGTATCAAAGAGGAAATCAGAGTATGTAGTTGCCTGCAAGGGAAACACTATTAGTATAGGAAGATACCACATTTGCTGACTTTTTTCTTTTCCCTTTTATGTAAACAAAAGCACCCCCCAAAGATCAAACCTGACCCAAGAGTTTATCCAGAAGTTCTAAAGCCATATGGCCTTCAAGAGGTTGCAGGAAATCTCAGTCCTGGCAGAGCTAAGACACCTAACAGGGATACATCTAACCATCTGCGACTTCAAGGCTCTACCAAAATGATAATGACCCTCTGCTGACTTAGGTCCCCCAGTGGCACATATTACAGAGTGACAGGTAGGTTCCACTTTAAGTCCATGAAGCAGCATTCACTCTCTCCATGCTTTGACATGACCATGTCCCATACAGTCTCTGACATCAGTCCTAACCCCTGACCTGCTATCCCTAGATACCTACCTTGTCACTAGTTCTGACACTTCAACTGTTTTTCTGCCTCTCACTTTCAGTTATATTTTGACCACATTTACACCTAATTTTTTTCCTACCATGTGACCAGTGGTGGTCAGTTCAGTTCTGGAATCAGAGTCATTATAGAATAGCAGACACTGCTGTTTAGATAGCTCAGGACAATAGAATCTGAGGAATGATCAGGTCAAGCTCCAGCCACCTGGGAATCCTTCCAGTGGCTTCTCTTGGCCGCTGCTGTTGCTGCCTCCTCCCAGGCCTAGCACACCCAGACTGCTTTCATGCAGCCTGAACCACACATCCCTTAGCAATCCCACAGTGCCTCAGGTTGACCGGAGAAGACAGTACCAAGAGTCATGCCTTTCGCTATTTCCTCACAGTGATTAAAAGTCTAAGGATTCCTAATAAAACTGAGAAAAAGAGTTGGAAGGAAACTTCTGCCTGATTCTTTCTAAATCAGGAAGCTGACTTATTTCTAAGGTAGCCTGTGGAGTTTCTTTCCATCCAATGAATGTTTACTTTTATCAAAATAAGATACTTACGTAGTTAAAAATTTAAAAATTTAAATAGTGCCAAAAGGCTTATACCAAAAACAGCAGTCTCTTGTATAATTCTCTCTTTCCCTCTGCAGGGCTCATACACAAATAGAAATGACTTTCATTTCTTAAAATTGTTTCTTCTGGTATTCCTATTTATATTTGCTATGTCATATGTATATACTATATCTCTTAATTATTCAATTTTAGATGTTCCCTATGACTTCCTATTAGGATGATGAAAATTTTAGCACCTCCTTTCCTTCCAACATTAAAGCACAATTATTTTTTCCAACCACTTTCAGTGTCTTCATGCCTTTGTCAATGTTTTTGTTTGTTTGTTTCTGATACAAGTAGCATAATTACATTTTTTCTTGTACATCTTATTTTTTTCCCCTGAAGTCAATTGGTACTTCCTGTTAAAATTTGATTGATTTTCTTGCAACTATTGGCTAAGTCTTCCTACACTCTTCAATGACTCTGTAAAATTCTCATAAAATACCACAATTTCCCATGTTTGTGTGTTCCCAGGACACCCCTCCTGAAGCTCCCTGACTACCAGAGTTCACTGTGAACTGCCATTCCCTAGGCCCGCCATATCCCTTCAGTCTTAAGACTGCCATTATCCGCAGCAAACTAATGCAGGAACAAAAAACCAAACATCGCATGTTCTCACTTATCAATGGGAGCTGAACGATGAGAACACATGGACAACAAACACTGGGGCCTGTTGGAGGGGAGTGTAGGGGAAGGGAGACCATCAGGAAGAATAGCCTACGGATGCTGGGCTTACATAGCTAACGGGCTTACACAGCTAATGGATGCCGGGCATAGATGCAACATCTAGGTGATGAGACTATCTGTGCAGCAAACCACCATGGCATACGTTTACCTATGTAACAAACCGGCACATCTGGATATGTACCCCTGAACTTAAAAGTTGAAGGAAAATAAATAAATAATACATCAATGACATAAAACAATATTAAAATAAATTGTTTGTATATTGGCAAAAATTTTTAAGAAGTCTTCCTTTTGCTGTCATCTGAGTATTCCCATCCTGCCCTCTCCCACAACTCCACCCTGCCCCTGTACACCCAACTTTGTTCTTAATTAGTTCACTATCCCATCTAGGTGGAGCATATCCCTGTGGCTTCCTAACTAGGCAAAGATATTGTCTGAAAATGCTGTTTTTTCAATCCTTATAGTTGATTAACTGGCTGTATATAAAATCCAATGATGAAATTTATTTTCGGCTCTCATTTTGAAATCGTGATTGCACTTTGTCAGCATTGATACATTGGATGTAATTCTTATTCTAGAGCTTTTCAGGCAACCTGGTCTCTCTTTCAGGATCTTCTACTTATGCTTAGATACTAGACATATCTATGCTAGTATACATTGAGGTGGGTCACTTTTCTGGGCATTCAATGGGTTAGCAATGGGTCCTGATGATCCAATGGCTCCATATTTATATATATATATTTCTTTTTACCAAGTTTCATATTTAGTCCTCTCCCAAGCATTTCATCTAATTGATGAATTTAATTCCTCAGCCTTTCCCAGGTTTTGTGGGAGAGATGTGGCTTCTCTTCAGTGTTCCCACACTGTGAAGTCATTTGCTGTTTCTGCATCCATTGTGTACCCTTATATGTATACTGTGGTTTGAGACTACAGATGTCCCCTGATTTCATCATAATTGGAGTTTGGATTCTTTTTTGTTGTTTTTGTCATCTTAAATCTGAAAGTACTGTTTCATTTTTTGAATAGCTTTATTCACTGGAAGATTCTTTACTGTACTGCCCCCAAAGCTACCTGTCTGTATTTCTATTCATCGGTCGTGGATCTACCATATAAAGAAAGGCAGAACAATTCTACAGTGCTTTTCCATGACAGTTCTTTAAATATCTGCAGATGTTAGCAAGGCTCTCCTTCATCCTTTTTCTTCAAGCTAAATACCCCTAGTTCCTTAACTTTTCCTCTGTGGGTTTTTTGTTTGTTTGTTTGTATTGATGGAATTTTGCTCTTCTTGCCCAGGCTGGAGTGCAATGGCATGATCTTGGCTCACTGCGTCCTCCGCCTCCCGGATTCAAGCGATTCTCCTGCCTCAGCCTCCCAAGTACCTGGAATTACAGTCACCCACCACCACACCTGGTTACTATTTTTTTTTTCTTGTATTTTTTAGTAGAGACGGGGTTTCACCATGTTGGCCAGGCTGGTTTCGAACTCCTGACCTCAGGTGATCTGCCCACCTCGGCCTCCCAAAGTGCTGGGATTACAGGCGTGAGATACCTTGCCCAGCCTCCTCTGTGGTTTTTAAGATCTTTCCCTAAACACTACTTCTTCTAAGAATGCATGCTAGTTGATTAACATCCTTTATAATTTATACAAAAAAAGAGCTGTAGTTAATGTTTCAAAAGTGGATAGAATAGAGAATTCAAGTAGTTTATTATCTATCACAATTGAGTTGTCATCCTATCATGACTGGAAAAACGAAAGCTTTTTCTCCACCTGACGCCCAGTGCCCTACACAGATCTACTTGAAGATGACAGTCAAAATCTAAGAATGTAATTAGGCCCCTAACGGTGGTGGTTTGAAGTTCAGCTGGGTGAAAGATCAGACATTGAGATACATATGGAACACACATTTGCCTGTACATTGATAGGGAAAGGGGTAGTTAGAAAGTTATTGCTCTTTCTTCTTAGATTGAGCCAGCATAATCTATGATAGCCATATTTTATCACTCAGAAGTCAGTACATGTCTAATACAATTGAGATTGGGAAGACAAACTGGGAAAATAAATAGCATGACTGCAATTCTCCAGTGTGGAGCAACCGCCTTGACTCAACCACTTGCCTTGAACAGCTTTTTTTTTTTTTTTTTTTAAAGTTGTGGTTAAAAAACACATAATGTTAAATATATCATCTCAATAATTGTTAAGTGTTCAGTACTGTAGTGTTAATTATGTGCACATCGTTGTGCAGCAGATCTCTAGAAAAGCCTGGACAGCTTTTTTAAGTTGCATGGACTGTCCTGCAGGAACTCTGGAGCTCTAGTCCAGTGTGTATAACTCGGGTTTGGAAACGAGCCCTGCTGGAGGAAAGGCAAGGGTGCATGCTAGAGTAGAGCAGGTTGGGCGGTACACAAAGGCACCAGGTGGAGGGACAAGCAGGGTGGAACTCAGTTCTTGCTCTACTTCATAAAACCCATGTCAAGGATCACCCAGAGGAAGGGAGAGCTTTTTTTGTTCATACATGAAGACATGTGAGAAAATTCAGGCAAGGGAGCAGGGCAGACAAGCAAAGAAATCAGTGAGGGGCCACCAAGTAGAATTTAATTTCTTGGGTGCTTTTCATTTCAACTTAGGCATAAGTAATAATTAATGTACTTTTTTAAAGTTTTTATCCTATCCCACACACTAATTTTCTTCAATTGAGCCAGCCCTTCTGTCAAGCCTTACAAGCCTCTCTACAGTAATGGTAAAAATTTAAATGAACTGGGAATTCAGTGGAAATTTAGCTACCTCCCTGTTTACCTTTCTATTGGTGCCCAAGTCAATGTCCTATCAAGACCACTGTGTCACAGGAAGTGATTAGCAACAAAGACTGCGGGAACCCCTGGTAGAGCTGGGAAGCAGCAGAACCAGTACTGGAATGATGTAATTCCCATGACGGCAGGGATTTTGGTCAGTTTTGTTTACCAACATATTGCATGCAATTTTAGCAATTCCCCGCACAGAACAAGTTCTTAATGCTCTGTTTGAATTTTATTTATTTTTTACTCTTGCTGTCACCCCAGGCTGGAGTGCAGTGGCATGATCACAGCTCACTGAACCTCAAACTCCTGACCTCAAGCGACCTTCCCACCTCAGCCTCCTGAGTAGATGGGATTACAAGCATGAGCCACTGTGCCTGGCTGCTAAATACTTTTAGAATGAACAAATGATTCAAGGGAATGTGATAATTTGTGGAACTGTATTAGAATTTCTATTTCAGATTATTAAAGAGAAATGATCCAAGAATCTGACCCAACATTTTATTCAATGATTTCTGCCATGATATTCAATAAGGATAGCATGATTCAATGTTTTAAAAGTCCAGTCTATAAAGAGAAATCAATTTTAACTAAATGTATTTCTTTTCTTTTCATTTTAAAGAAAGCCCAGGCTGGATACCAGTGACTTTCTCCCCTGAGGACTCACATACATGCTGCTTAAAAATCTGTTGATGAATATTGCTAGGCATCTTAATTAGGCAAACCAATCTGAGTTTCTAAAATTAATGTATTCCTATTTGTGAAAATTATGGCAAATCTAGAGTTTCGGGTCTATACTTAATTTATCTATGATCTCTTAAATATTATCCTTAAGACTGCATCCACAAATTCTTTCAAATTTCAAAAACAAGTATGGTAAATTATGACTCAATTATACACACCAATAGTAGAAATTTGCATTGAGAAATATTTTTGAATATTTAATATACATTAATATACTTTTGCCATGGCCAGCTCATCTTTTCCTTTAAAAGTTACTTTACCTGATTATAATTTTTTTTCTGATTTTCTGATTTCTGATTTTGAAGAGACATTCTTCACTGTCTCTTAGTGTCTCTCTTTACCAATTGCATAACCAATTTAAACTCTTTCATTTGTTGACATTATTGCCTCATCCTATTGCCTCATCCCAAGGATTTGGGGAACGATTTTTCCTTCACAATTAGATAATAATATTAATTGATGGAGGATGGTACAGCTAGAGGAAAAAGCAACTTAATACATACATTAGTCTGACAGTCTTCATAATAATTTTCTAAAGTTGCGAAGCTATTTAGAGCTTTGAGAATTACATAAGCCTCAGCCCAACTACATGGCAATGAAAGTAAGAATGATACATCAATTTTATAGATGAGGAGGTGAAAATCCAAGAAAGCAAAGGGTTTTTTCTGGAGTTGCATTGCTTGGTAGGAGATGAACACAAATTTTTTGACTCTCAAAACAGTGTGATATTTGGCAAGTTTTTCAACTTCTCTGAGCTTCAATTAGTTCACTAAAGATTGAGCTAATAATGTCTAATACAGAATTCCTTACAGCTTAATTGAGATGACATATAGAGTAGTCAGCACAATGCCTTAGATATAGTAAGTGCTCAATAAATGCAGCTATTGTCATTTTTATCAATGCCTCATGAACAGTATAATGTTCTTTCTTTTTATTCCGTAGTTGGCAAACTGTAGCTCTGAGTGAAAACTAGCCCACCACTTGTTTCTAACTTGACTTACGAGTGAAGAATGGTATCTATCTTTTTAATGGCTAAAAAATTCAAAGAATTGATCCAGGACACCAGAAACTAGTATGAAATTCAAATTTAATTGTCCATAAATAAGTTATATGGCAACACAGTCACACCTATTCGTTTACATATTGTCTGTAGCTGTTTCCCACAACAGCTGAGTTGAACAGCCCCAACAGAGACTATACGGCCAATAAAGCATAAAATATTCACTATCTGACCCTTTACAGAGAAAAATTTCTCCAATCCCTGTTCTTGATAATCCACAGTATTCTGGTGAGCTATGCAAAAGTCAGGGTCGTTTCTCCTTTCTACCTTATTTGTATATACCCATTCCAATTCTTATTTGCAGGAAAATGAGAAAAAAAGTATGACATAGGAAAGACTAAACAATTGCTGTTATTAGGGAAAGTTATGAAGATCTGCGATATACTCGTTGTCTTTTGTATTCAGCTATTTTATCTCAATTCCTCCCTTCTGCCTTCTGGGATTCGGCAAAGGAGAAAGAGAGAAATCGGGCCAGTTCAAGTTCAAAAGCTATTAATCAGACGACAGCATAGGAACCAGGTACTTCTTCCTCCTCCAGCATGTCTGGAATTCAAGCAAAGTGATAGCAGAAGAGATGAGGCAACACCATTGAGCAAAATGCAGTGTCAACAATAGTCCTGAAACCACTTAATCTTCATCCCATTCTCATTCCCACCAGACAAAAATAAGGAATAAATCAAATAATATCAGTCGAGAGACTGCCATAGGTTTTCTCATTTCAAACAAAGGTAAAACTAAGCTAGAGTTATCATTCCACTTTACAGCTACACACAGCCAAAGTAAGTACACGGAGTGCCTACTTTTGTATACCACTACTTTAGAAACAATATCTAGCCTTTAAAACAAAAAGGAGAAAATGAGGGCATTTTACGAATAATACAACATCTCTTTTCCTCTTGTTCAGCTATCAGCACTGTATATGGTTATGTTTCATGCAAAAAGGCATTCTTTTGCTAAAAATACATTCAGCTCATAAAGCCTGTGGATAAACAATAGCTCAAACCGAAAAGGAAAACAAAAAAATAATGGAAATATTCATGTGGGGTATTAAGTCTCCCTAGACTTTTCTCTGAAAGTAGAGGATGTTTATATCACTAAGCAAGAATATGTTTACTCACAGCTCATATGCACACACAACACACAGACACACACCACACACACAAACATACACACGCCTACTTTCTCCTCTTACACCAGGTTTGAAAGCTGATTGGCTTGTGGCTGAAACTAATTTACAGGCCCTGCAAACACCTCTGTGGCATCTTTTATTAAAAAGAATGGAGGTAACAAAAATAAAATATTTGACCTAAATGTTCTCACCAGGTATAATGTGTCTCCCACCACTCAAAGCACTCTCCACTGGGTGGAAATGGAAACACGTCCATTCACTATCCCTCTCTCATGACTAACAAATATAACATTTCTTCCTACAAACAGAAGATCTGTCCTTCATACATATCCCTAGACAGTTCAAAATAGGTGTAAGCACTTTCTCATAAAGGTTTGAGCTAGTAATTCAGTGTAAGCATGTTAGAAATACAGTATTTTTAACCTGAAATACGTGAGATAATCATTATTCGTAATCATGTGGATAAAAGCAATAGCAACATTATGGAAGGATGTACTTTTCATCTTCATATGATAAGGCAACTGTGAAGTCTCTTCCATTTTTTTATTTTTTAAATAATGCCTTAGAAGAAATGTAACTACTCAGAATTAATCAGGCAGAAGCTGACAAGCTCAAAGATACAGTGCCTAACGTCTTCCCACCAATTCTGCAGGATGATTCAGAAAACATCATTTCTCCTGATGCAAACAGGTTTTCAGAATTCAAGAGGGATAAATATTGGGATTCTTTCCTCACCAAGCTCTACTCTGGGGAAAAATGGCCAGTCGAATGTTAGCAGCCAATCAGTGCCATTCTTGACCTTATTATGTCCAAATCAGAACCATTCCGCTGTCTCCTCTCCCCTGAATGCCCATCCTGACCGGGTGTTTTCTGTTCTTGTTAATGTCTCTGTCATTGTCCCAGTTCCCCATCTGGCCTCACAAAAGGGGCTGCAATACCTTTGAATTTGTGGCTTTGATATTTCTCCTGCTCTTCCTTGTTTTGGTCTGGCTCTGTACGCCCCCTACCCCATCCCATTTCTCCATTACCACTTCCTGCTGAGAATATTGCAATTGTCTTCTAACTTGTTTCTGCCCTCAGTAAAATATGCCCACAGTTGCTGAGCTTTGGCATACTGCAGCAGTTACTCCTGCTCAAAAACTTTCAATAGACCCCCACTGCCGACAAGAAAAATGCAATCTCCTTAGCCTATATTCATTATTATTGAGTAGTAACAGCCAAAATTGGCTTTGTTTTGGATTGCCAAGTACTTTATCATATTACCCCTCATCCCTACAGTAACCCTGTCCAAGATGCATCTCATCCCCATATTACTGACAGAAATATTGAGGCTCAGAAGAGTGCAATGACTTTCCCATTGCCCCGAGTCCTTGGAATATCTTTTATGTACTCAATATTTCTTGTGTATTTATTAAATAAGTAATTGTTTTTTCTTATTCCCCTCTCTGTGTCTGTTCATAGTAATTTTAAAGCAGATGATGTTAGGACTTGTTTCTTTGTTAAATTCTTCATCCTTAGATAAAATGATCTTTGAGTAACTATTAGAACTCTCCTGGTGCTAGGTTTAAATGTAAGAGCTGTCACCTTCCCTAGGGTCAAAACCCTCTCGATTCAAGACATAGATAGCACTTCATTAGTCGATATGGTAATTAAAAGCCCCAGCTGTAATGTATAAGGACCAGTATAGGAAATACAATTTATCTTACTTTTCATTTTTATTCCACTCTGGACTCCTAATTGAAATAGAAATCATCAGATAAGCAGGTAAAACTATAACAAGTCAAGAGTATCAAGGACTCTCTTCAAATTGTTATTCAATTTGAGAAAGGAAAAGACAATTATTATCTTTGGCCAGGAAGACTGCCATGATTTCTAAACCTGTTCTGCCATCTCTCATAGAAAAGGAGAACAGATCTAAAGCCATAGTCCTTATATATAAATATATTTTGATCAAGATGAACTATATCAATATTAATTTGCAAGAATTGTCATTAAGTAGATAGGCATATAGTAACTCTTTACAAAAATGGTATAATTTTCTGAAGATTTATTTTCTTATTCTTTGAGAAGTTATCCTGAATTATCCTTATAAAAATTACAGTATATGAATTGCAAGTTAAATAATATATTTTAATTTAATATAGTATGTAAAGGTATATACAATTTTATGAAAGTTTACTGCTTAAAGCACTTTGTAGCTTTTTAAATTTTTGAACCATTTTGAATGTTTATTTATGAAAGCATAGATAAAAGATTTAAGACATTTAAAGTGGCTGAACAGGGTGTGAAAACTGAGAAACCAGAACACAGATCTCATGAAACATTGAGAGATAAAGAAAAGTAAAAACAGAAATAAAGCTCTGTGGCACATATACACCATGGAATATTATGCAGCCATAAAAAAGGATGAGTTTGCGTCCTTTGTAGGGACATGGATGCAGCTGGAAACCATCATTCTTAGGAAACTATCACAAGGACAGAAAACCAAACACTGCATGTTCTCACTCATAGGTGGGAACTGAACAATGACATCACTTGGACTCGGGAAGGGGAACATCACACATCGGGGCCTATCATGGGGAGGGGGGAAGGGGGAGGGATTGCATTGGGAGTTATACCTGATATAAATGACGAATTGATGGGTGCTGACGAGTTGATGGGTGCAGCACACCAACATGGCACAAGTATACATATGTAACAAACCTGCACGTTATGCACATGTACCCTAGAACTTAAAGTATAATAAAAAAAAATTAAAAAAAAAAAAGAGAAGAAGGAATATAAATCAGATGAAAAGGTGAGCAACCATATACAAGTTCCCACCTACTTACTAGGGGTACTAATCAACATGCTGTAATCAGAGATAAAAGTCAACATAGGAATATTTATTACAGCTTTCAGAAGAGCAACTTGAACTACTGGGGCAAGAGTGAAACACTGAAGTAAACATACTACACTGTATAAACATGCTGTAAGAAATCAAATGGCATAATGTAACTACAATCACTTGATCTAACTAACAATCAGTGTGCATTACCACAACACTTGGGCATTTTTAGAATGTTATATTACTGCAAAATTATACATGAGAAAGGTCCATAATTTAATGGTTAATGACTTGGCACAGAGTAAGCTCTCAAATCCTTGTTGAATATTAATTGACGTGGTAAATCCCCAAATGGCTTGAGGAAGGACATGTGTTTAGAGAAGATACACAGGATCAGGGTGTCTAGAGTTCAATGGCATTGAAACAATATAAGGAGCTATCCTCAGAGTCCACTCAAGCTGGAAAGTCTCTCGAACTGTCAAAAGGAAGAGTTGGTTGCAAGATATCTATTTCCACGACCTCACTGGATGGTGTATCAGGATGGGTGTGGTGGAGAGGAAGACAGTGCAGTAGAACTGTGCAGACAAGTAATGTGTAGACAAAGCATGTGCTTCTTAACGAGAGTGCTGAAAGAATAAAACAGATATAAGTACTATGGCTAAACTTAGAAATGGCATTGATAGAGACACTGTACAAAGAATGCAACTGTAGAAAAAGTCACAGGAACTCCTCTGTGTAGTAATAAAGGGTTTAGTTAAGGCAAAAAGTATGCCAATGCAGGAAATATACAGATTAGGACTGAAGAAGTTACCAAAGCTACACCCGTTGGGGTGTTGTTCACTTTCCTAGTGAGGTGGGTGAGAGGTTAATAGTTGACATAGTTCTGTATACACATGGACTCACACAGACATGCCCACAGAAAAGCACACACTTGGTCTTTCTCTACGTGTAATTACACTGTGTGTATTACCCATATACAATATGGATTATGCCTCTCAATTCATGCTTGTCAGGGTCCCTGTGTACCATGTTAGTTTATGGTGTGCACAAAGGCATTTAGTAGGAGGGGGTGCAAGTGGATCTAAAATTCAACCATCTTCTTTTCACCAAGCCAGTAACTGGAGCCAGCACAGACACAACATCTGTCCTGGCACAGATGTTGCTGAGCCAGGCGAAAGCAAAGACTCTCTAAATGGTCATGCAGAGGGGTCCTTTCCATGATTCATAAAAAGGCCCCAAATGTGCAAATAGCAGTTCTAATACTTTCTGTGTTTTATAACATACAATGTTGGAATTCCTCTAAGGTGGTATGTTAAAAGTATATTTGCACCAAATTTTATCTGACTGACAAGCTCTGTGTAGTCAGGATTCTGTGGCAGAGGGACCAGATCAGGTAAGCAGCATACCTGACCATATTGGATAAAGGTGCTTATTCCTCTCTGGGCAATGAACTTCAAAGAAATAAAGTAAGAAAGAAAATACACAGCTCCAAAAATATAAAATATCACAAGAATGCCCACTCCGTGTCTGTAAAAGTAGGAATTGGGCATCTATGACCTGGGCGCCTGCCCACCACCCCAGATTTTATTATTCTTTCAAGTCCCTGCTTTTACTCACTTTTACCTCCTCAACCATCTGGGACTCTTAGTACCATGTGAGTCAGTTTCATTTTCATAACTATATTTTGTTCCCTGAAGGTCTTTCAGAGACATAAAGTATCTGGACATACTTTTCCTCCTTAAAGATGACGGCAAGGAAAGGACAATTTTTAAACCAAATGGGAAGAATTTCCGACAGTGAAACTTCAAGCATTATGGTACACAAGTGGGAATCTTGGTGGGTGAAAGATTCTTTGCCCAAACCCACATTTACCCTCAAGTAACCTCTCGTAGGCAAATTGGGAATCCACACATGCTAATTTTTAATAAGACCACACTAAGGCCTTCGGCTCTTCCATGCCTCTGGTATAAGGTGATCTCTACCAAGAATGCCCACTCCCTCTTCTTTCCCAACTGACTAACTTCCGTCTACTGTTCAGGTCCCTTCTTACATACCACCTCTTCTCTGTAGCTTGTCCTCTTCTCCCCAGACCACCTCAAGGCCTAATGCCTTCCTCCCTCGTCTGCATTCACCTAGCACTTGATACATATTTTAGCACACTACTTAATGATTCATAATTATTTATCTCTCTATCTCCCCAGCTGGATAGCTGGCTGCAAACAAGCATACTCTTTTTAATCTCTGTTACAGGCAGTGTGCTAGATAATAGAGAAACATTTATTGCAATGAAGCCTATGCAATGCAATATCAAGTGTTATTTTTTAATATTTACAATTTGGTGATGTTATTTTTCTATCCAAATTGCCATTTCACATGGGTCCTCAAGTAAAGCACAAACAGCATAAAGTAAGGAAAATCAAGACTTGGACTCAAGCATAAAATAAACTGTGTATTTGAACAAATCTCTCCACCTCATTGTCTAGTTTCCCTATCAGCAAAATCAGTACAGTCATTTTGGAAAAACTCCTGAGTTTATACATACATATGTTCCAGAACCCCAGTGGACACCTGAAACCATGGATAATACTGAACCCTATGCATACTGTTTTTTTCATATACATACACACCTATGATGAAGTTTAATTTCTAAATTATGCACAGTCACAGATTAACAACATTAACTAATAACAAAATGGATCAATTGTAACAATAAACTGTAATAAAAGTTATGTAAATGTGGTGTCTCTCCTTCTCTCTCTCTTTCTCAAAATACTGTAATATTTTTGGACCACAGTTAACCCCAAGTAACCAAAGCCACTAAAAGTGAAACAAGGGATAAGGACAGAACTACTGTAATTGTAAATCTACAACAGGATTTCTCAGCCTCAGCACCATTGATATTGTGGGTCAGATAATTCTGTTTGTGGGGAGCAGGGAGTGGAACCGTCCAGCGCATAGTAGGATGTTTAGTAGCATCCTTGGTCTCTACCCACTAGATGCCTGTAGCACCCACCCAGCTGTAACTGTCAAAAATATTACTAGACATTGATAAATGTCCCCAGTGGTGGCGAGAAGATTCTTAAAATTGCCCCAGGTTGAGAAGCACTGGTCTAGACCAGAAGTTTCCCATACTTTTGAGCATCAGAATACTTTTTCCTAAAGAAATATTAAATAGCACTCATTATATAAATGTAGACAAATTGCAGGGCTCTGCTTGAAAGGGGTAGAGAGAGCACTGCTGAAAACTCTCTACTTTTTATGATTCTCGGGTTTTAAAGAAGCACAAGTGAATATGCTCAGAACATATGCCAGACAGTGCTTTGCAGTTTCTCTAGGATATTTACCATTAAACATTGAGATTTGAAAAGATCACGCTGAAAATATGCACAAAAAGTTTAACATCAGTCACACAATGGAAGACTGTAAAGTCAAAATATATTTTCTTTTACCCACAGAAGGGAATCCTCCTCTGCTATAGTAACAATAAAGGAAGAAAATAAGTCACATGTCTCTGGCATTTAAAAAATGTTATTAATTTATACACAAGATTCACTAGGCAACAAACCTCTTAAAAGGCTGACCTAAGTGAAGGTTTCACATCTCCAAATTTATTTTGCAAAATTTATGCTTATGAATTTTGTCAATTGCTTGACGTTGAATATATATTTATATGTGTGAATGTATATATCCCCATGTATGTATCTGTATGTGCATAAATATGTCATATAGTTAATGTAATGTCTTTTACTAAATATATATATACCAACTTTCTAGCAATAATAACCTTAATTTAGATAAAAGAAATCTAAAACTTATCACTTATAAATTTAAAATACAGATTATATATGAAAATGTAAAAGGAAATTACTACTAGGCAAACATATATATTCTTTCATTCACTATAATACAAAATACTGTAATATTTTTGGACTGCATGTTAAAAGTTGTAATCATTGACTTCTCTCTGTTACCAGAATAAGAGATTTTAATGTAAAGTCCTTAAAATTTTTTGCTAATATTTAAAAGTTTGCTCTAAATTAAAAACTTAGCCAACATCCAAATAAATACAAATAATTTAGTTCAAAATTACTCCATGTTTGATAATTGAGAAGAACAAAAATTAAAATCAACACAGCAGAACTGGCAGATGTATGTAATTAGAAGGCAGTAGATAAAAATCCAGAATGGAGAGTTTAATTTAACATTCTAACTGCAAAAATTCAGGGGAAATATCAACATTGGCACCCACATTAAGTTTCTCTCTGCCTATGGAGACCCAGAGCAAATAAGTACTAGGAGAAAGGATTTCACTTTCCATATAGGTAAGCGATAAGAAAATGTTCAGAAATGCTAACACTTAAGAGAAATTGAATGATCCATGAGTTCAACTGATTACAATCACCTTATTCCAAGTTTGGGGGGAAAAAAATCTAATAACCAGGTTATAATCTTTTAAGCTACTAATGTCAAGTAATAGACTTTTGAACCTATCTGCTTTTCAACTAGATGTTTAATCCTTGGGTAAGCAATATTTCAAAATAAACATGCAGATTAGAACTCACCCACTTGTCAAACGTAGCAGAAAAAAGCCTCTCTGCTAAGCTGGAGAAAGACTAATTGTCCCCCGGGGAGCTATGACAAGCTCTCCAGATTTCTCTTCTGTGTTTCAGATTCTAGATGTCTGGACACAACTGTTCTCTATTTCCCTGCATTTATTTCACCAGTGCTTCCTCTGCATGGAGTGTTTTCTCTAAGGGTAACTACAAATATTATTGACCAGTAATACCCACTGGCCTCTGCTGTGTGTGAAGGGCTGCAGAGAGGGCAAGGGCACACACATCTTTAGGACCCAGAAGTTAACATCACAATTAAGCCCACGGTTTAGGTTTTCATAGCAGTAACATACGGTGATGGTCTAAAATGGATAATAGCGAATTCTAGTCCCCCTTTCAAACAAGAAACTAGTCAATTCAGGCAAGTTCTACATTATAAAAGGGGCAACCTATAAATGCTATGACTGCTGACTTAGGAAACTCCAGAAACAGTCTCAGAGTCAATAAAACCATTGTAGGTAAAAGTGGTTCCCCAGGAACCCAATAAAAGAAAATACGGAAGGAGGCAAATTAACTAAGAGCCAACCTAAGAAATATGAAGGCACTTAAAACCCTTTAGTTACTCCCCATTGCCTTTCAGAATCAAAATCAAAATCTCTCAATATGAACTACAGGGTCCTTCATGATCTAACTCCATAGCAACCTCTCATCCTCTACAGCAGGAGTCAGCACACTTTTTTCTGTAAAAGGCCAGATAGCAAATATTTCAGGTTTTGTAGACCATATGGTCTCTGTTGCAACTACTTAGGTCTGCTATTGTAGCACGAGAGTAGTCATAAACAACATGAAAATAAAGTGGGTATGGCTGTGTCCTAATAAAACTTTATGAACATTGAAATTTGAATTTCATATGTTTTTCACATATCATGGTGTATAGTTCATTTTTTAATTTTTAAAAAATCACGTAAAAATGTAAAAAGGCAGGCCATACAAAAGCAGACAGCAGTCAAGACTTGGTCCACAGGTCATAGTTTGCACTGTAACCCCTGACTCACTCAGTCATCATCTCTGATTCCACAGAATGAAAGACTTTGAGTATCCCATTCATGCCATGCTTATTTTGGGTATAGGGACCTGTCCTTGTTACCACGCTTGCAAAACTCTTTCCACATCCATCTTTTTTTCTGAGACAGAGTTGTGCTCTGTCTCCCAGGCTGGAGTGCAACGGTACGATCTTAGCTCACTGTAACCTCCATCTCCCGGTTCAAGAAATGCTCATGCCTCAGCCTCCTAAGTAGCTGGGATTACAGGCATGTACCATCATGCCTGGCCAATTTTTGTATTTTTAGTAGAGACGGGGTTTCACCATGTTGACCAGGATGGTCTTGAACTCTTGACCTCAAGTGATCCGCCTGCCTCGGCCTCCCAAAGTGCTGGGATTACAGGTGTGAGCCATCATGTCTGGCCTATATCCCTCTTTAACAAACTAATTTCAGTTCGTCTTTCAGGAGTCATTAACTTTCCTGAGATGCCTTCCTGGCTTCCTCATATGTCCTGAGGCCGCTTCAATATGCCGGATAATTCTAGATTTTCACCATCATAGGACCAGTGAGATCGTGTCTAGTCCTAGATTCAGTATGGGCTGGGTCAGAATTGTTGTCCAGTAGATCTCCTGTGCCTAGACACTAAGTTGGTGCTCAATAAATATTGTTGAATGCATGACTAAAGGTGGGATCTGAAGAACATTACAGTGACAAACTGACCTAGGTACATCGGTAAGAAGGTTAGACTAGCCTTTGGGGTGCCAGGGGGCTTTCTGCAAGGTCAAGTTTAGATGCATGATCATAGCTGTTCAGATGCAGCAGTATGGCATAAGTCCCTGACATCAAATTGTCTGATCCCTGGATTCACCACTCACTACTTATGTGATTCTGGACAGGTAGTATAAGTGTTCTATGCCCAATTTTCTCATTTATGGGATACAAGTGGCACTGTTTCATAAGAACTAAATGTGTTCATACTAGTGGAACATAGTGGTTGACATGCAATAAGCTATCAACAAATCATAGCTATTATTAGTGCTGATGTCAGACAAAAAGGACTCTATTCTCATGGATTCTAAAAACTAAAAGTGGGAACTCGTATTTTGTTTTTCATGAATACATTTCTTGACTAACTCCACAAACAACTTGTCCAAGCAGAACCAATCCGATTAGGAAAAATGGAACAAAAAATAGACAACAGATTTCTCCTCCATACTAGTCTGCAGCTACACAAACACATTTATGATTCTCTAGATATGAATATGTAGTGTGTGCCGTTAGATTTCTCATATGGCACTGAAATACTCGAAGTGGCTGACTGAGGGTACAGAGCTGATGATTCAGTACAACAGCCTAAGCAGAGACAAGAAGGAATGTTGCCTTCCCTATACCACATCTTAAATTTCCCTTTCCCACCTCTATTCCCCCAATTCCCTGGGTGGTGTTAATAAACAAGAGCCGTGACAAACATGGGGTGCTTTGGATTGAATATGTCCTTAATATTCTATCATGCTGTCTTATAGCCTTGCCGCCATTTGTTCATTTTGTGGCATCCCAATTGCTACTTTTTTCTTTTCTTTTCTTTCTTTCTTTTTTTTTGCCATTCTAAGGAGGGTAGGCAGGCAACAAGGCTGTCTTTAGGCCCCTTGATCTCAGGGGGGTCGAGTCCCCATGGCTGATATTGGGAAAGAAGGGACCAGAGATGGCCATTTCTGTATGGTAACTAACTACTGAAGCCTGGCCCTCTTGGCATGCCCATTATTTCCACAGGCCCCATCTGTCTCTCTCTCTCTCGGGCTGTAGTTATGGCTAAACAGAAGAGTATCAGCATCAGAAATCTATGATAGCAAATCTTACTATTCCCCTAGGTAGCAAACCTTACTATTCCCTTAGGCCATAGGAATGAAAAATGCAAGTCATAATGTTAAAATTTCAAAATAAATTTTAAGATGAGTATAATACTACCTACAATACTTTGATGATTATTGCATAGATATGTTGTATTCATAACTAGCTACACTGAAATTCTCACTAGCAAGATTAGTTAATTGCTATCATTGCAAATGGATACAAGTTGTATATTGCTTACATTTGAATAATGGAATGTGTCCCTGTCTTCAGCAAAACTATTCTCATTACTATGTAACAAGAAAACCAAATACCTCCTGAACTCCTGGCAGCATCTTGCCCTTCCTCACCTGTTACCAGGATAAAATATATATGTATTACATTATATATAAAAATATATGTGATATATATAAATAGATGTATTATATATACATACACTCATATGTATACACATAGGAGTTCAGGAGGTATTTGGTTTTCTTGTTACATAGTAATGAGAAT
>NC_045448.1:80474649-80520147 GCF_002776525.5 Piliocolobus tephrosceles | reverse complement strand
AGATGTATTATATATACATACACTCATATGTATACACATATATATACACACACACACACACATACAAATGTGTGTGTGTGTGTGTGTGTATTTTTGTTTTTGGACTAAATTTTCATCGGAAAATATTTCCTGGCTTTTAGGATCAAATTATTTTAGTTTATTTAAAAAGAAAAAAATACAAAAAAGATCCCCCCAAAAAGGTCCAGGGTACTGTTGGGGTGTCTAACATGGAGGGTCTTTTTGAAAGATCTCTTAACATAAAATATTTTGATTAAAAAAAGAACTTTGCAAAGTTGGCTCCATATGGGAATACCCAACTTCCTTATCCCATTATGCTATAAATATGGATCTTTGTATAATTTTTAGAGAGAGACTTTGGCCTTGAATGTAAGATAAATTTCACTATAATATTGTTTATAATTAGCAGCTAATATTAAGCCCTTACAGTGTACTAAGTACCAACATATCCACTTATCTATCACCTATGTGTAAAATGTATCCCTTAAAACAAAAACAATGAGGTATGTGTTTTTATGATCCTCATCTTATTGATGAAACAGGAACAAAAATTGAAGTGAATTCTCCAAGGTCACAGGGCAAGTAAATGGCAGAGCCTTGCTGTTGCTCATCAGCCTATATTTCCCTACTTTGATTTATAATTTTCTTCATTATTATGATTTTAATTTGGAAAGTTTATGAAAACTAGCTTGTCAGTATGTCCTACAGGCATATGAGAAAGGTGGCTTTTTAGTTTTTTAGTTAGTACTATATTTTATAGTACAAAATTTATTTAAGTTACTGAGCCAAATCACAATCTAACAAATAAGTCCCGAAAATGTATCAGTTCACCAAAAATCCTGGTCACCACTCAATTTCATCACATAGGAAGATCAAATAGAATTACGTGCTTTCTGCTCACTTTTGATAAACTTCAGCAAATGTGACAGGCTAGGAGAAGACTGCCCTTTACTGCTGTATTGCTGAGATAAATATCCTCAGGAAAGTCTTCCTAGCCAATCTGATCTTAGTTTCCTGTTTCCAAAATGGGGATTACGTTTATCAGGGCCAAAGTGTGGAACAGGCTACATTTATCTCAAGATCACATACATACCATGCACCCATATGCACACATGTACACACATACACACATTCCCTTTTGGTATTCTGCTCTCTGCTTCTTGTGTGTTACCCCATTCCTAAAGAACTATGTGCTGAGTGAACTAGCAAATAATTTCCACTAATATTTTGGGAAAGAATTACCCCCAAATATTATTCTCCTGAGGGAGGTGCAAACTTAGTTTAACCACTGTAATAGGCACCCCTCTGTACTAAACAATTATATTGCAAGTACAATCATTTTTAAATGTTCACTTGCCAAATGAAAATATTATTTGTTGCAACTCACACACTGTGTCACTAGTTTAAATTTGAAACACAAAATTCAAGTGGTCACATACAAGGAAAGTATTGAAACAATTCAAGTTCTGCTTTTTCTTCTTTAAAATCTCTGTACTATCATTTTTCCACTTCCAATTTACTGTCTAAATGTAGGACTATACAGTACCACTAGTTGTAGAGACATGAACTGCATCCAAACAGAACTTGAACAATTCCAAAATATTAAGAACTTAAATGTACTCTTGAAACAAACATATAATTTACGAACCAACAGTACAACTCAGAATTATCCAAACTAACTCCCATGTAAAAAAAAAAAAAAAAAAAAAAAAAAAAAACAGTGCTTAAAATATAAAATATACTAATCCGAAGCTCACATGTATGTTATTATAGCACTACGGCAACCACAGCCACCAAAAATAAATAAATAAATAAATAAAGGTTTCTTGGACAGGAATATTTTATCACTAAGATTGTTTACAATTGCTATAACATAGTAATAATAAAAAAGCAAGTTAATGTTAAATGGTTTTGTCATTGTTTTTAAAGTCATTGTTTTTAAATTTTCTAGAGTATACCGCCTTATTGGTTGTTCCTGGGACAGACTGTTTCAACCACATCCTCTTGTGTAATAAGTGGCATGCCACTTATTATAAAGAAAATCTATTTGGTGAGTTTCAACTGAAAAAAATGTGAAAGTGATGTATAATTTGTAAATCTGAATAACAATGCAAAGTGCTAATTTTTTTAAACCATGTACTCTGGCAGAATGAAAGGGCTCATTTTAGGAACCAAAGGAATGATTCTATAGTGACAAAGTTTCAAATGCTTTGGAGGAGAAAGAGATGTGTTTGAGAATGAGGCTATGCCTGGCCTCACAGTTTGGCTTAATGCCACAAAAGTTACCATCCAGAAAGCCAGGCAAGGAGGTCTGCAATGCAATTAAACGCTTAAATCACATACCTGAAGACTGACTATTCTTTGCAACACATTTGAAAAGGCGACTCAAATATGTAATTTCTACTTACATGTGCTTGATATCCAGGAAAATATAAGGAGCTAAACTTGATGGCTTGTGTTGACAGAGTGTCAAAACTGCAGGCAGAGTTTCCAGAAGAACATGTGGGTGTACAATACACAAGAAATGGAGATGCATCTCTGATTCTGTTTTTAATGCACGGAAGTTTAAAGTAGCAGTGACTGACTTCAGACTGCAGCTCTACAAAGTTTGTCAGGAGTGACACTGCGTAACTATGGAGAAACTATTTTCAAACTCTAATTAAACTAACATTTTGATGATTTTGGATTTTTAAAATTAGGATTCAGATGAAATTTGGTAAATTCTATTTAAATTGTTAAGACTCATATTGATATGCCCTCTGCTCTAAAAATGACTATGAGTTTACTAACCGACTATGGGACCCTGATAAACCCAGTTCTCTTTGGTCCTAGATTTCTTCATTCGTAAAATGAGGGTATTGATTTGATCATCTCTGACCCTCCAATTTTATAATTTTTAGAACTATGATCTTATTTACCAAATGGATTAGAAGAGATAGCAATTAAAGTCTCTTGAATGTCTGTCTTACAACAAAGGAATCTGAACTCTGTTGAAACCTGCTTTTCTTAGTTCAAAGACCCATATTGACTTGCCAAAATTAAGATATAGAAGGCAAGTCTTCCAACAAGTGATTCTCAAGGTACTCTACATACTAAAGATGATTCAAATAAGCCTGCAATTCTCCCACATTTGGAATCCCACTGGGCCTGATCTCGTTTTCATTGCCAATTCCCTGTTGCTAAAACTATAGAAGCATCCTCCCTTTAGGCCCAGAGAGTACCACAGAAGAAAGAGATGGGCATGTGAGATTGTAAGTGCTGACTGTGAGGGATAAAATTAGTTCAGACTTTCCAAATCAAGGATGGGCACACACATGCCTAAACAACTGAAAGACTGAGAAACTCTGCCTCTTGGGCCATTATGTGGCCCCTTTTCATCCATGCCAACCATAAAATGTTCCTGCTTCTCACAGACTTAAAAGACAATTACCAAGAGGATATCAAGAAACCTGGTGACAGAGTCTTCTGGCTATTGCAGTTCCCCGTTACGGGTTTTATACAAATAGAGGTATACATTTTTAAGCTACCGTAGGACAAATCAGTGGAGACTGCAAAAAGCATTGTGGCACAACAAAAGTCTCTAAATTCCTTGCCTTAAAAGGTTTTAACAGAATGCTTATGTTTTACACAGGAAATGGCTACAAGCCTTTAACTAATTCTGAGATTACAGTAGCTCAATGCATAGAATTTACAAGGCAACTTTGTAACCTTGCTTTTTGGCTTTGGTTTTTGGCTTTTATATTGTTTGTTGATGAATGCCTACCTACTTCCATTCCCATCTGACCTAGATTGTTTAATTGGCTGTAACTCTTTTGTCTCTAAGTCCCTTGTCTATAGGGGTCTCACCAAGGGACAGGATAGACCTGGGACAGGTAGCCACACTATCCTGGCAATGATATGAGAAAAAATAAAAGTTTAGCCAATGCTGCCTCTGGCAAATATTGGCCAAAAGAGAGAAAATGAGAAATCAAAATAAAATCCTAAGCCCCCAAACCAACTGAACAGACCTCCTCTTGGTAGGGGACCCCGTAGTAATCTTGAAAACTGAGTTCTCAGCCAAGACAAGTTAGGAGGTCAGACATGCCTCATTATATACATCCTGCCCCTCTCTAACTACCATTAACCTTTCTTCTCTAAGAGCTAAACCGAAACCAGGATGCTGCTCCTGCTCCTCCTTTTTTGCCTGATAAGAGACCATGGAGTGGACCGGGCCAGTCTATGGAGAACATACAGTAAGAATTTTCATGTCCTCTGCTTCA
The DNA here is from genome assembly GCF_002776525.5 of Piliocolobus tephrosceles. Taxonomy (NCBI): domain Eukaryota; kingdom Metazoa; phylum Chordata; class Mammalia; order Primates; family Cercopithecidae; genus Piliocolobus; species Piliocolobus tephrosceles. The sequence continues at coordinate 80,515,870 of NC_045448.1, read as the reverse complement.
CGTTTTGATAACAGAGGGCTGAAAACTCCACCCTCGGTTCATCCTAACGCTGCCATTTTTTATACATAGGACCCATGGAGAGGCTTACAGCTTAATTGCTCATGTGTATGTTTCTCCTTTCATAAATATTCATGACTCCTCCTATAGTTTATTGAATATGTATATTCAGCCACCCTGCTTAGCATAAATTCCTGTTCCTTTTGCCCATCCCTTAAAGTATTTGTTTCTGGCTTTCCAGAGTGTCAGGATAGCCAGCCTGCAGGCTGTAACCCTTCATAAGAAATCAAATCTTCTCTTCTACTTTAAAAGCAGCTAAAAAATGTGATTTTAATTATGTAAGTGTGGTTCTGGGATTATTTTAATCAGTAGTTGCATACACTAAAGCGTGTTCAAGATGACAACTCTGCCCTAACCCCAAGTGCTTGTATGTGAATGCAAATAAATCCATGATCTTCCAAAGATAATGGAATGGAGCTTAGCAGTTTTTAAAATTCTAAATCTTCTTAGTACTTCTTCAAATGTAACATTAAAAAAAAAAAAAAAAAAGTAATGTGAAAGAGCAGTTTTTTTTTTTTTTTTTTTCCAACAAAACCAAAAAATAAAAAAAAAAAAAAAATGTAAGGCTTGGTTTCATATGGCCTTGGAGACCTCACAAAATGATGCCGCTTTAGGCAGAAATAAAGCAGGTAATTTTCCTTTAACAACAGATGCCTGTGTTTTGTTTCTTGAGTTTGCCATGAATCACCAAAGAATTCACAACCGAGCAAAGGAAAATGTGCTCTTTTCTAGACTCCCACCATTGTTAACTGAGAAGTTCTCAAAGACAGAAGAAGATTAAGGAAGCCACTTGTTCTCTACTTTCTATTAAAATCACTTTTAGTTCTTTATGTGGAGACATGAAAGAATTTGGAACAAAAACTAATTGACACAGCAGAAAAACAGAGAATCTTTCCAAAAAGTCCTCACTAACATCTAACACTCAGGTAGCCTATTATGATGTCAACAGAATCACTACATACGCTTTGAGGCTTATAATTTGTTATTTCCCTGACATCCTCTATTCACATGTGAAATCATTTTCCAATGTAAATGATTTTCAGAAATGAAACTTAAATATTACGTTTTATAAAATATACAGAGTTAAGCTCAAATAGTTGACAAAAAGTGCATAGCACTTCTTGCTCTGAATCAAAAATAAATTCAAAAACCTCTTGCATCTTGTTTATTATTTCTGGAGAAAAAAAGAGCTGGAGATGTGATTGCAATCACAATGCTGCCCAAACAAACAATGTCAGAAAATCAAATGGTTGAGTGTTTTCTTTCATAATACATTGTTTTCCTTAATGGATGGTCTAAACATTTTTTCTTTCTGAACTTTACTCAGCATAAAAAGATGTTACGAATAGTTTTCCTAACTCACAGCCATTAAATGTCTCCCTTAACATTAAAGCTTTATGTGTAACATTTCTAAATTAGGCGAGGCAATTTGACAGCACTACAAAAAAACATTAAGTTTGTGGTTGCTGTGAGGTTGTCTAAGAAGAAGATGCTCCTGTCCATGTCTTTGAATAATGTTACTGAAACGTTATTAGTCTATTCATATAAGTATGTGCAAACACTATATGAATATAATATTTGAAAAAACAATATTGCTCTCAATTCTTCCTAAGTCATCTACATTGGTAGCATAAGAAAATATTCATAACCATGTACCTAAAGTAGGCTTCAGGGATGCTCTAAAATCCTAATTTTATTTATCCCCATGATTACTTCATAGCTTTTCCTCAGTCTTCAATCCAATTCTGTCTTCGCCAACTTTACTCCCTGCTGCTAATTTCCTACATCATGTTTAATATTTCTGGAGAAGGTAGAAAAGGTGAGAACATCCACATACCCTATTATCACCTCTGCCCACCACTTTCCTCTCACCTTTATGCTCTGACTTTCCCCCATGGAACTTCCATCTTGATAAAATGCCTGAGGTCCTCCCGATATCTTTTCCTTTCTCAGATGATCCCTACCCATCCTAAGTTTTCAAGGACATTGTTCCAGTGATTTTCCCACTCTTTCTGAGAATCATCAAAAGATTTTCTCTCTTCTGAATTATTCCCATTAGTCCAAAAACATACTGTATTCACTGATGCTTGTAACTGACTTGGAAATTTGAAAAAGATAGATGAAAGAATGAACAGAAAAATGAATAGGTATGTGATTAAGCACATGCAAGAAAATGTGTAGACTCTAGGTAACTGGGATATAAACATCAATTCTCAAACGCTTTCAAGTTTTCCATAGTTTTGAAAATTTTTCATAATAAAATGTTATTAAAAATCTTAATGCAATTTTTGTCAACTTAAAAGAATGCCTCATCCACTTCTAACACCATCCATTTCTACTTTCTCATTATTCCCACAAAGCATTGACTTTAATTGTACTTCTGCCCACACGTTTTGACTTTAATTGTTCTTCTTCAGTGTAAAAGTTTCTATCAGGGATGGCATGGAAGGTCTTTCCAACTCTTTATGTCTAAATTTTCTGCATCTTTATAATTATGGCATGTCTCGTAAGTAGCATATAATCTACAGGGTTTTTTTTAATTTTTATTTTTTATTTATACTTTAAGTTCTGGGATACATGTGCAGAACGTGCAGGTTTGTTACATAAGTATACACGTACCACAGTGGTTTGCTGCACCCATCAACCCGTCATCTACATTAGGTATTTCTCCTAACCCTATCCTTCCCCTAGCCCCCTCACCCACTGACAGTCCCAGTAGGTGATGTTCCCCTCCGTGTCCATATGTTCTCATTGTTCAGCTCCCACTTATGAGTGAGAACATGTGGTGTCTGGTTTTCTGTTCCTGTGATAGTTTGCTGAGAATGATGGTTTCCAGCTTCATTTATGTCCCTGCAAAAGACATGAACTCACCCTTTTTATGGCTGCATACTATTTCATGGCATATATGTGTCACATTTTCTTTATCCAGTCTATCATTGATGGGCATTTGGGTTGTCTCCAAGTCTTTGCTATTGTGAACAGTGCAGCAATAAACATATGTGTGCATGTGTCTTTATCACAGAATGATTTATAATCCTTTGTAATTTACCAATCCCAGTAATGGGATTGCTGGGTCAAATGGTATGTCTGTTTCTAGATCCTTGAGTATATACCACACTGTCTTCCACAATAGCTGAACTAATTTATACTTCTACCAACAGTGTAAAAGCTTTCCTATTTCTCCACATCCTCTCCAGCATCTGTTGTTTCCTGACTTTTTAATGATCGCCATTCTAACTGGCATGAGATAGTATCTCATTGTGGTTTCGATATGCATTTCTCTAATGACCAGCGATGATGAGTTTTTTTTTTTTTTTTATATATGTTTGTTGGCTGCATAAATGTCTTCTTTTGAGAAGTGTCTGTTCATATCCTTGACCCACTTTTTGATGGGGTTGCTTTTTTCTTGTACATTTGTTTAAGTTCCTTGTAGATTCTGGATATTAGCCCTTTGTCAGATGGGTAGATTGCAAAAAATTTCTCCCATTCTATAGGTTGCCTGTTCACTATGGTGATAGTTTCTTTTGCTGTGTAGAACCTCCTTAGTTTAGTTAGATCTCATTTGTCAAAGTTAGCTTTTGTTGCCATTGCTTTTGGTGCTTTAGTCATGAAGTCTTTGCCCATGCCTATGTCCTGAATGGTATTGTCTAGGTTTTCTTATAGGGTTTTTATGGTTTTAGGTCTAACATTTAAGTCTTTAATCCATCTTGAGTTAATTTTTGTATAAGGTGTAAGGAAGGGGTCTGGTTTCAGTTTTCTGCATATGGCTAGCCAGTTTTCGCAACATCATTTATTAAATAGGGAATCCTTTTCTCATTGCTTGTTTTTTTCAGGTTTGTCACAATCAGATAGTTGTAGATGTGTGGCTTATTTCTGAGGCCTCTGTTCTGTTCCATTGGTCTATATATCTGTTCTGGTACCAGTACCATGCTGTTTTGGTTACTGTAGACTTGTAGTATAGTTTGAAGTCAGGTAGCAGGATGCTTCCAGTTTTGTGCTTTTTGCTTAGGATTGTCCTGGCTATAAGGGCTCTTTTTTGGTTCCATATGAATTTTAAAGTAGTTTTTTTTTTCTAAGTTTTTTCAACATAGTCTGAAAATCTCTGTCTTCTAATTGGAGTATTTTGCCTCTTTGAGTTATTATTGTTATGCCATTATTAATATATATCTTACTCTTCATTCTTCGTAGAAACTGCAGATGATAATCTCTATGGTATCCACTAAATGAGTAGTGAAATAATGTAGTTAACTCCCAAGCTAATGTAGGAGGTCACTGACTAAAAATAATTATATGATTTGGAAAAGGAAAATAAGAAAAAAGTATATAGAACAAATTATTACTTTTATCACATTCTAGACAATGCAAAGATTTAGGTTAATTTACTTCTACTTACTGTATGACCACACTTTTTTAATGCTCTGTCATATATATTTCAATTCTTTCTATATTTCACCTTAAAGTAGTTATTATAGTTTTACAGAATCAACAGTTATTTGGAGCTACCCCAATATTTACTGTTTGTTCTGCATTCTGTATCTTTCCTGCATGAAGAACATCTTAAGTGTTATGTTTCTTTTTGTGTGTGTGCTTCAAAATTGCATTTATAATATTTCTTCTTATTACATATGATATCATGTTCATAATGGGTACATAAATTAGATGCACATAAATACAAATAAAGGCAAAATAACCATATTCTCACCACCTAATTCAATCTGTTAACCCTGTGTATAAATAGGTGAATGTTTTCAGTATATGAACACACAACCTACTGTAAAAATTCAAGAAATGAGTGTAATGATGATATAAACTGCAGGTTCACCTCCCCTGCCCCACTTCCTCTGCAGCCTGGGTGTAAATCCTCACTCCACCACCTGTTCTCTGTGTGAACTTGGGCAAATCCTTTACTCTCTCTGGGCTTTCCTTTCTCATCTGCAAAATGGAGCTAATAATACACACCTAGCTGATCTAATATAAAGACACATGCACACATATGCTTATTGCAGCACTATTTCCAATAGCAAATACTTGAAACCAACCCAAAAACCCATCAATGATAGACTGGATAAAGAAAATGTGGTATGTATACACTGCGGAATACTATGTGGCCATAAAAAAGAATGAGTTCATGTCCTTTGCAGGGACATGGATGAAGTTGGAACTATTTCCTTTCATATGGAAATACTGGTGACACATTCTAAGGTTTTTTTTTACAAGAAGTGTCTTTATTTCAACTTTATTTTGATTAACATTTTGCTAGTATAAAAATAATAGAATATCAGTTATTTTCAGTGCTCTGATAATTCTTCCATTGAATTCGGTTTTCATGTTTCTAATGAAAAGTCAGACATCTCTATCATTTTAATCCCAGAATGCTAACATCTTTTTAAAAATCTCTAATTGCACTTAACTTTGTCTCTTCACCTGTGGTTTTAGATATTTTAATATGAAATAAGTATTAATACATGCAGTTTTCTTGTAGTGCCTAGAATTTCTTGAATCTGCGGCTTAATGGCTTTCATCAGATTTAGAAAATCCTTACCAGTTATCTATTGACTTTGTCCCTTTATTTATGTTTTCTTCTAAGGGCATTTTAGGTATGCATATGCAAGATATTTTTAACTATGCTTTATGTCTTATATTTTTTTCTGAATTTTCATCATTTTGTCTATGTTTCATTCCACAAATTAATGTTAATTTATCTTCCAGTTAACACATTCTTTCTTCAGCTTTGTCTAATCTACTGTTAAAACCATGACTCAAATCATTGAATTATTATCTTTCAATTCTAGAATTTCCATTTTATTCTTTGCTACAGCTCTCTTCTTCTGCTATAATTCTCCATCTTGTCATTTAATTTCTATAGTATTACATTAATGCAAAATTACATTAATCTATTATATTTAAATAACCCCTTTTGGTAATTCTAATATCTACATCTTTTGTGGACTGCTTTTTTGCTATGTTTTTCTTTGTTTTGGCCATTATATATTTTTGCATATCTCATTTTTTATTTAACGTCATACACTGTGTATTAGCTGCAGAGCATTTAGAAAGTTATGGATGATAATATTTTCTTCCAGAGAGAAATTTTCTTTGCTGTGAGAAGAATATTATAGAAGGAACATAACCATCTTAATGCATTATGAGACCAAGCTGATTTAAAACTGGGCTTCAGTCCTTGTGATGTCTGATTTCCATGTTTCAGCCATTTCAGAATCCAAAATAAAAGCCCAGGGTCTTGTGAGAGATTATATTTTCCAAAGACAATCTGCCTTTAGCCATGTCTATTTCCCTTGATCCTGAGTGTATGCTCAGGATCTGTGACAACTCTGTCAATAGAGAACGACAGAGATCCAGACATGTGATTTTTGAGGTTAGATCACAAAAATGCCTTGTACTTCTGCTTTTTTAAAGTGATATCCTCAGTCTTAAAGCCCATGCGGTAAGGAATCCCAAATAAGACAATTTGGAGATACTAGATGAACAGACCATATCTTGTATTTGGGATGATGGCTTCAGCTGTGTTTGGGAAGACAGGTCCCAGCTGACAGCCAGCATCAAGTCTCCCACATTTGAAGGAATACCCCTCCAGATGATTCCAGTCTTGTTACCCCCAGCCTTTGAATCTTTCTAGTTGAGGCCTCAAGCACCACAGCACAGAGACAAGCCACCATGCTATGTGCTGTGACTTCCCTACATTTATAAACCATAGCAAATAGTTTCACAACACTACATTTGGGATAATTTGTATGCAGCAAGAGTAATGGGAATAGCTGCCTTCCGGATCTTGTTCTTGATCTTCAATTTCTGTCCCTCTGGATCAGTGAAACTGCCCAAAGTTCTTCTCAGCTTCTCACTGCTCACTCATTGCTTTAATTGGAAAATGTTCACATTTCTGAATTTCTTCTCTTTCCAGAAGAGAATCTTGTTCAGTTAGTACTTTTCTAGTACTATAAAAATGTTTATTATATTTTAAGATTTGGTTATTCTTGGTTGAGAGAATTCATCTGGAACAAATCAATTCTTTTTTTTTGAGCAGATATATCTCATTTCCATTGAATTTTTAATTTAAGTCACTACGTACACATATACATATAGTGATTTACATATACACATATACATATATATTTTTTAATTTCCAAAAGTTCTGTTTGATGTGTTTTTAATTATGTTGTTTGTTTTTAATATCTCTTTATTTGCTACCTTTTAAAAAGCCTTTCTTAATTCTCAAAACAGAGTACACAAAATTATTTTTTGTATTTATGTTTGATAATTCCATTATCTGTAGCTTTTATAGATGTAATTCTCCTGTGTTTTGCTGTTTGTTCTACTGGCACTCATTTATGAGCTCTACTGATATTTTTTGGCTTAAGCCAACTTTCTTGAAATATACCTGTGGAAATTAAGACCTTACAAGAAACTTCATATTTCTAGAAAATTTGCTTCCGCCAACTGCTTATTTCACTACCATCCTGGGACCACCTTAAATTAAATTCTCTATTTGGAGGTTGTTCACATAGGTAGCATGAATTTTGGCTGAAATTTTGTTTAGGACCAACTCAAATTTTCAAAGGGAACTTTTTTCCTTCCACTCAAATCCAAGTTGACACAGACAAGATGCTCTCACTTTATAGTTTGTTATTGTCTTTTTGTATTCCCACTTTATACGGATATTCTCCTGTTCAACTTCCCATCTCAAGCACAATCTAGACTTCATATATTATCTATTCCAGGCCATACATCCTTCAAATAAAAACTGAATCAGGGCTTGCCAAAAACCCTAAGTGTGAAATCCAGTTTGGGCACTTGTATTTCAAGCCAACCATCTTCACTTAATTGTCAGCATTTTGGGATATCTTATTTTTTTAAAGGTCACAATACATCCAAAAGATGCTTTTATATTTCATCCAGTTTTTAAGTTATTTTCATGAAAAGAGCTACCCAATTCAACAGGTATCCTTTTTTCAAGATGACAGTCAGCAATCCAGATTTATGTGATTTTCATGTGAAATACCCAGTAGAAAAAAAATGCATTGCGAGGCAAACAAAAAGGAGTATTCAGTTCTGGTGGATTGTAGTGTGTGCCCTCTGGCTAATGCAAATAAAAATGAAAGCTAATCGAAATTATCTTAAGGTACAAAAAAAGCAGATCCAAATGACCGTTTATGGCTTTTTGCTGCTCCTCAGTACTATAACAATATCTAAAATATTTTTGTTCTTAACTCAAATTTTCTTTTGTACGTTTATAAGCACTAGGGGCTACTGTGCTCCTTAGAACTTGGAAAAGAAGAATACTATTTTGAGTATCACTTTTCCATAATTAAGCTAAAATTTAATACAGAAAACTGCCACCAGAATCTAAAGTGAGCCAGGGTGACCATACTCTCTCACCAAGGGGTCATTTTATTCATCCATCGCTCTTGATTCCATGCTTACCAAGCAACCTCCCCATTCTAACACAAGCCTTTCTATGAGGACAGAATGTGTACATCATGCTGACACAATTATTTCTAGTCTGAGTTACAGTGATTTATCCCAGGAAATTGATGAAGTGATGTCTGATTATGATTTGGCTTCCCATATAGCTTGACTAAAGAGCAACATAAGACATAAGCTGATTATGCTAATAGAAACATTTCCACTGGGTGTAACCATTCTGTTCCTCACTTTAAATTAACGGAGTAGCATTTGGGGTGTTTCCCTAGTTCACTCATAAGTTTTAATTATCTCTCAGGCCTCTCTCACTCTAGACGTTGACCACATTAGTATTTTTTTTTTCAAATTGGGACAACCACATCATCAGGAACACACTGCAGAGTAGCAGGGTGTATGAAATGCCTTAAAAATAATACAGGGTGAGGTTCCAAGATGGCTGAATAGGAACAGCTCCAAGTCTACAGTTCCGAGCTTGAGCAACACAGAAGATGGGTGATTTCTGCATTTCCAACGGAGGTACTGGGTTCATCTCACTGGAGCTTGTCAGACAGTGGGTACAGGACAGTAGGTGCAGCCCACGGTCCATGAGCCAAGGCAGGGTAAGGCATCGCCTCCCCCAGGAAGCACAAGGGGTCAGGGAATTCCCTTTCCTAGCCAAGGGAAGCTGTGACAGATGGCACCTGGAAAATCAGGACACTCCCACCGTAATACTGCACTTTTCCAACAGTCTTAGCAAACGGCACACCAGGAGATTATATCCCATGCCTGGCTCGGAGAGTCCCATGCCCACAGAGCCTTGCTCACTGCTACCACAGCAGTCTGAGATCAAACTGCAAGGTGGCAGCAAGGCTAGCGGAGGGGCCTCCACCATTGCTGAGGCTTGAGTAGGTAAACAAAGCAGCCTGGAAGCTCGAACTGGGTGAAGCCCACCACAGCTCAAGGAGGCCTGCCTACCTCTGTTGACTGCACCTCTGGGGGCAGGGCATAGCTGAACAAAAGGCAGCAGAAACTTCTGCAGACTTAAACGTCCCTGTCTGACAGCTTTGAAGAGAGTAGTGGTTCTGCAAGCATGGAGTTTGAGATCTGAGAATGGACAGACTGCCTCCTCAAGTGGGTCCCTGACCCCTGAGTAGCCTAACTGGGAGGCACCTCCCAGTAGGGGCTGACTGACACCTCATACGGCTGGGTGCCCCACTGAGACGAAGCTTCCAGAGGAACAATTGATCAAGCAGCAACACTTGCCATTCTACAATATTTGCGGCTCTGCAGCCTGCCGCTGCTGGTGATACCCAGGAAAACAGGGTCTGAGTGTGGAACTCCAGCAAACTCCAACAGACCTGCAGCTCAGAGTCCTGTTGGAAGGAAAACTAACAAACAGAAAGGACATCCACATGAAAACCTCATCTGTACGTCACCATCATCAAAGACCAAAGGTAGATAAAACCACAAAGATGGGGAGAAACCAGAGCAGAAAAGCTGAAAATTCTAAAAATCAGAGCGCCTCTTCTCCTCCAAAGGAACAGAGCTCCTCGCCAGCAACAGAACAAAGCTGAATGGAGACTGACCTTGAAAAGTTGAGAAAAGGCTTCAGAAGATAAGAAATAACAAACTTCTCCAAGCTAAAGGAGGATGTTTGAACCCATCGCAAAGAAGCTTAAAACCTTGAAAAAAGATTGGACGAATGGCTAACTAGAATAAACAACATAGATAAGACCTTAAATGACCCGATGGAGCTGAAAACCATGACATGAGAACAACGTGACGCATGCACAAGCTTCAGTAGCCAATTTGATCAACTGGAAGAAAGGGTATCAGTGATTGAAGATCAAATGAATGAAATTAAGTGAGAAGAGAAGTTTAGAGAAAAAAGAGTAACAAGAAATGAACAAAGCCTCCAAGAAATATGGGACTGTGTAAAATGACCAAATCTATGTCTGATTGAAGTACCCAAAAGTGAAAGGGGAGAATGAAACCAAGTTGGAAAACACTCTTCAGGATATAATCCAGGAGAATTTCCCCAACCTAGCAAGGCAGGTCAACATTCAAACTCAAGAAATACAGAAAATGTCACAAAGATACTCCTCGAGAAGAGCAACTCCAAGACACATAATTGTCAGATTCACCAAAGTTGAAATGAAGGAAAAAATGTTAATGGCAGCCAGAGAGAAAGGTCAGGTTACCCAAAAAGGGAAGCCCATCAGACTAACAGTGGATCTCTCAGCAGAAACTCTACAAGCCAGAAGAGAGTGGGGGCCACTATTCAACATTCTTAAAGAAAAGAATTTTGAACTCAGAATTTCATATCCAGACAAACTAAGCTTCATAAGTGAAGGAGAAATAAAATCCTTTACAGACAAGCAAATGCTGAGAGATTTTGTCACCACCAGGCCTGCCTTACAAGAGCTCCAGAAGGAAGCACTAAACATGGAAAGGAAAAACCAGTACCGGCCATTGCAAAAACATGCCAAATTGTAAAACACCATCAATGCTAGGAAGAAACTGCATCAACTAATGAGTAAAATAACCAGCTAACATCACACTGACAAGATAAAATTCACACATAACAATGCTAACCTTAAATGTAAATGGGTTAAATGCTCCAATTAAAAGACACAGACTGGCACATCGGATAAAGAGTCAAGAACCATCAGTGTGCTATATTCAGGAGACCCATCTCACGTACAGAGACATACATAGGCTCAAAATAAAGGGATGGAGGAAGATCTACCATGCAAATGAAAAACTAAAAAAAGCAGGGGTTACAATCCTCATCTCTGATAAAACAGACTTTAAATCAACAAAGATCAGAAGAGACAAAGAAGGCCATTACATAATGGTAAAGGGATCAGTTCAACAACAAGAACTAACTATCCTAAATATATATGCACCCAATACAGGAGCACCCAGATTCATAAAGCAAGTCCTTAGAGACCTACAAAGAGACTTAGAGTCCCAAACAATAGTAATGGGAGACTTTAACACCTCACTGTCAACATTAGACAGATCCACGAGACAGAAAGTTAACAAGGATATCCAGGAATTAACTCAGCTCTGCACCAAGAAGACCTAACAGACATCTACAGAACTCTCCATCCCAAATCAATAGAATATACATTCTTCTCAGCACCACATAGCACTTATTCCAAAATTGACCACATAGTTGGAAGTAAAGCACTCCTCAGCAAATGTAAAAGAATAGAAATTATAACAAACTGTCTCTCAGATCACAGTGCAATCAAACTAGAACTCAGGATTAAGAAACTCACTCAAAGCCACTCAACAACCTGCTCCTGAATGACTACTGGGTACATAATGAAATGAAGGCAGAAATAAAGATGTTCTTTGAAACCAGTGATAACAAAGATACAATATACCAGAATCTCTGGGACACATTTAAAGCAGTGTGTAGAGGGAAATTTATAGCAATAAATGCCCACATGAGAAAGCAGGAAAGATCTAAAATGGACACCCTAACATTGCAATTAAAAGCACTAGAGAAGCAAGAGCAAACACATTCAAAAGCTAGCAGAAGGCAAGAAATAACTAAGATCGGAGCAGAACTGAAGAAGATACCCTTCAAAAAAAATCAGTGAATCCAGGAGCTGGTTTTTTGAAAAGATCAACAAAATTGATAGACCACTAGCAAGACTAATAAAGAAGAAAAGAGAGAAGAATCAAATAGATGCAATAAAAAATGATAAAAGGAGATAATGACCACCATGCTCCCACAGAGATACAAACTACCATCAGAGAATACTATAAACACCTCTATTCAAATAAACTAGAAAATCTAGAAGAAATGGATAAATTCCTGGACACATACACCCTCCCAAGACTAAACCAGGAAGAAGTTGAATCCCTGAATATACAAATAACCGGCTCTGAAATTGAGGCAATAATTGATAACCTACCAACCAAAAAATGTCCAGGACCAGACGATTCACAGCAGAATTCTACCAGAGGTACAAAGAGGAGCTGGTATCATGCCTTCTGAAACTATTCCAATCAACGGAAAAAGAGGGAATCCTCCCTAACTCATTTTATGAGACCAGCATCATCCTGATACCAAAGCCTGGAAGAGATACAACAACAAAAAAAAACAATTTTACACCAATATCCCTGATGAACATCGATACAAAAATCCTTGATAAAATACTGGCAAACCAAATCCAGCAGCACATCAAAAAGCTTACCCACCATGATCAAGTGGGCTTCATCCCTGGGATCCAAGGCTGGTTCCACATACACAAATCAATAAACGTAATGCATCGTATAAACAGAACCAGAGACAAAAACTACATGATTACCTCAATAGATGCAGAAAAGGCCTTTGACAAAATTCAACAGCCCTTCTTGCTAAAGTCTCTCAACAAATTAGGTATTGATGGGATGCATCTCAAAATAATATGCTATTTATGAAAAACCCACAGTCAATATCATACTGAATGGGCAAAAACTGAAAGCATTCCCTTTGAAAACTGGCACAAGACAGGGATGCCCTCTCTCACCACTCCTATTCAACATAGTGTTGGAAGTTCTGGCGAGGGCATCAGGCAGGAGAAAGAAATAAAGGGTATTCAATTTACGAAAAGAGGAAGTCAAATTGTCCCTATTTGCAGATGACATGATTGTATATTTAGAAAACCCCATTGTCTCAGCCCAAAAATCTCCTTAAGCTGATAAGTAACTTCAGCAAAGTCTCAGGATACAAAATCAATGTGCAAAAATCACAAGCATTCCTATACACCAGCAACAGACAAACAGAGGGCCAAATCATGAGTGAATTCCCATTCACAACTGCTTCAAAGAGAATAAAATATCTAGGAATCTAACTTACAAGGGATGCAGAGGACCTCTTCAAGGAGAATTACAAACCACTGCCCAATGAAATAAAAGAGGACACAAACAAATGAAAGAACATTCCATGCTCATGGATAGGAAGAATCAATATCGTGAAAATGGCCATACTACCCAATGTAATTTATAGATTCAATGCCATCCCCATCAAGCTACCAATGACTTTCTTCACAGAACTGGAAAACACTACTTTAAAGTTCATATGGAACCAAAAAAGACCCCACATTGCCAACACAATCCTAAGCAAAAAGAACAAAGCTGGAGGCATCAAGCTACCTGACTTCAAACTACACTACAAGGCTACAGTAACCAGAACAGCATGGTACTGGTAACAAAACAGAGATATAGACCACTGGAACAGAACAGAGCCCTCAGAAACAATACCACACATCTACAACCATCTGATCTTTGACAAACCTGACATAAACAAATGGGGAAAGGATTCCCTGTTTAATAAACGGTGCTGCGAAAACTGGCTAGCCAATGTAGAAAGCTGAAACTAGATCCCTTCCTTATATCTTACACAAAAATTAATTCAAGATGGATTAAAGACTTAAATGTCAGACCTAAAATCATAAAAACCCTAGAATAAAACCTAGGCAATACCATTCAGGACATAGGCATGGGCAAGGACTTCATGTCTAAACCACCAAAAGCAATGGCAACAAAAGCGAAAATTGACAAATGGGATCTAATCAAACTAAAGAGCTTCTCCACAGCAAAAGAAACTACCACCAGAGTGAACAGGCAACCTACAGAATGGGAGAAAATGTTTGCAGTCTACTCATCTGACAAGGGACTAATACCCAGAACCTACAAAGAACTCAAACAAATTTACAAGAAAAAATCAAACAACCTCATCAAAAATGGGCAAAGGATATGAGCAGACACTTCTCAAGACATATATGCAGCCAACAGGCACATGAAAAAATGCTCATCATCACTTGCCATCAGAGAAATGCAAATCAAAACCACAATGAGATACCATCTCACACCAGTTAGAATGGCAATCATTAAAAAGTCAGGAAACAGGTGCTGGAGAGAATGTGGAGAAATAGGAACACTTTTGCACTGTTAGTGGGACTGTACACTAGTTCAACCATTGACGAAGACAGTATGGTAATTCCTCAAGGATTTCTATTCTAGAAGTGGATTTCTATTCTACTTCTATTCTAGAAGTAGAAATACCATTTGACCCAGCCATCCCATTACTGGGTACATACCCACTGGATTATAGATCATGCTGGTAAAAAGACACATGCACATGTATGTTTATTGTGGCACTATTCACAATAGCAAAGACTTAGAACCAACTCAAATGTCCATCAATGATACACTGGATTAAGAAAATATGGCACATATACATCATGAAATACTATGCAGCCATAAAAAAGGATGAGTTAATGTCCTTTGTAGGGACATGGATGAAGCTGGAAACCATCATTCTCAGCAAACTATCTCAAGGACAAAAAAACCAAACACCACATGTTCTCATTCACAGGTGGGAACTGAACAATGAGAACAGTTGGACACAAGGTGGGGAACATCACACACTGGGGCCTGTTGTGGGGTTGGGGAAGAGGGAGGGATAGCATTAGGAGATATACTTAAGGTAAATGACGAGTTAATGGGTGTAGCATACCAACATGGCACATGTAAACACATGTAACAAACCTGTACAATGTGCACATGTACCCTAGAACTTAAAGTGTAATTTTAAAAAATAAGCAAGAATAAATAGTAATAATAATCATACAGCATATCTTCCTTTATCCAATATTTAGATGTTACCATAATATCCAGATTAATGTCTTCCATCATTTGTTTGTTTAATGGCTACTGTACTTTTTTCCTTATTTATTACTTCTCTCTCTCATTCTGTTGATAAATATATTTATAAGGCTCTATTTTATGTCATTGTAGAATGATTTTTTGTTTGTTTCTCAGGGCATACACATTATCTAGTTCAATCAATGAGTATGAAATAGAGTAGAAATTCAATTATCACTAAATAAATGAAGTATTTTGCAGCTAAATAGTTTGTATGAAAACCACACTGAGGTATACTGTAAGCTTTTATATTAGCTTCATTCTAGAGGGTTGAGCAGGAAGTTTTCATATTTTGTTCCTTCCTCCTTTGGCCACAGTAATTAGTGTGGCAGCTATAACTCAGACTGGGTTTGTATAATAAACAGCATCCATCCTTCTCCTGAGTTGAACCCTTGAACAAATCCTTCTTGCTTTTAGAATAAAGTCCAATCTCCTTAGCTTTGAGTAAAGCATGATCTTCCTCTAGCTAACCTCTCAGAGCCTCATTTCTTGTCATGACTTTCCCTGCAATGTGTCTACCAGCCAAATTAAATTTTTTATGTTTCTTAATCACTCTATGCTCAGCCTTATGCCAGGGCCTTCAAATTTCATGCTTCTTTGCTCTCCAACAACCACTGGGTGATTGACTTCATTCTTCAGACCTCAGCCTAGATAGGAAAGTTTCTCTCATCTTGCCTTCCAAGCTTGGGTTAGGTACCCCTCACATTTGCCCCTCGGTGGTCAGTACACTGCACATACCTTTTCATTGCAATTCCAACACTGCATTACAAAATTGCCCATTTGCTTCTCAGTATCCTCTTTGGAACTGCAAGGTGGATAGAATAGTCTTTCTTACTCCCTATACCCTTCCCCTGATTAGTTCCTATTTACTCTTTTAGATATTAGGCAGAGAATGCTAATTGCTCTCCTTCACCAGTCTTCCTTCTTCCTTGTGGTACCCCTAGTTTCACCAATTACCTGGCTGCCCAATACAGACTATATTTGCCAGCCTCCCTTGCAACTAAGTGTGGATGCGGGATGTGAGCAGAAGACTTGTGTACAACTTTCAGGTTATCTCCATAAGGACACTTGTCCTAGACTCTGTGTACATCTTCTTGATGGTTGGCCTGGGAAGGGAGAGGAATGGAGCTAACCCTGGGGGCCGCATATTGAGGTTGGTGTCACTGCCCCACTAGGTCTATATGCTTCACTTCAGACTGCTGTGTAGGAGTAAAAGAAACTTCTATCTCTCGTTTGAGTCAGTTAAGATAATCAGATCTTGTGTTACAGTGCCCCATTCTAATAAACACAGAGGTCAATTTTGATGTCACTTCTTCAAGGATACTTACATGTATCTATTACTGGACTATAAATTCCACAAAGCCAGGCATGATTCATATTTGTTTAATGATACATAAATTAATAAGTGAATGAATGAATCCAGGAATCTGCAATTATATGCTAATCTACTTTATGAATATAATTTCAAATATTCCAAATGTATGCCAGCATAAGAAATTAAGTCATATTTTAAAGAAATAAATTAGCAAAAATATATTTAATTACAGAGTAAAAGAATATTTAATATCAGGAAATCTATTAATAATATTCCATAGGTCAAAGTATAAGAAAAATATAAACACTCTAAGGTTGAAAACTTGGAGCCAAAGAAAGAAAGTAATCCTCTCTTATGAAGCAGGTGCACTCTTTCCCCTGTCAGTATAGATGTCAGAACGTCCCAGCTCATGACGAACTGGGAAAGAGGGCTGAGCTCACAGAGGCCAGAAGAAGGGATAGGAAAGAGGTCAGCTCAGTAGTGAGAAAGAAAGTTAAACATTTAAAGGAAATTTGGACTAATCTTCCATCTCATCTATTGACATAAATAAACAAGAGGAAATGTGTATATTCATTTCATGGCAAATAAAGAAGTACATACTAATCAATGAACAGTGGATCAAACTCCCCTACGCAGTCTCCAAAACAATTATTCTACATGTCACAGGTGTTGCTATTATCATTTTAATTTTGGTTTGGTTTTCAAATAATACAGTGAAGTATTGGAATCCTTCATGAAAATAACTGTCTTGATTTATATTTTGAACATAACAGCCAATAATAAATGACTTCATAGTGTGTGCCAGAGTATTTGCTAAGCACTTTACATACATTATGTTTGAAAATTGTTTAAACACAATCCAGTAGATGCTTATCATCAGTTTTGATTCACGTTATTCTTATTTAACTAAATATATTAGCAATAAACTACAGATTTTCAAACTATAGGTCATGATCCATTAGTGGGTTGCATAAGAAATTTAATGATTTGAGGTCAGACATTATTTTAATAGCTATGTAGAATAAATTATACAAGAACAGAACAGGGCAGAAGACAGAATAGAAAATATCATAAATTAATGCATGAAATATATATAAATGATATTCATGAACTTTTATTTTGGTTACATATATTTATGTGTAGACTGGTCCAAAAAAGTTGGAAATGCATCATTCTAAGGTATCCCTACTCAGTCGTGCACACCACAGGTGCAATGAGTGTGCTCTTAATTGCTCATTATCCTGGCTCCACTTTTTCACCACATCCTGTCCAGCTTTGAGCCTCATCTGGATGGCTACACCCTGGGTTCAGACTGCCCCCTCTCCTGGAGTGGCATGGAGTAGGAAAGATTAGCAATAGGGCACAGTGCTATGAACAAGTCTCTCCTTCAGTGACAGCAGATCCCATGTCTCTGTGGTAACCTGCTATTTTCCACTTAATAAAAGTAGGGCTTCAAGTTGTGTGACAGGGAACACAAAAACTCCAAGTGCTTTTTAAATCCTGAGCCCGGTTCTCCCATCACTCCATAGTGGTTACCTTTGCCTACATGCATCTGTGTGGTCAGTGTCTTTCCCCCAGCATCTGCAGCTCCCGCAACTTGTGGGAACTCTCTCCAGATTGTGTGAAGTTCAACTTCAAAAAACTGACAATGACAGAGGTGAACAAAGGAAGCTAACCTGGCAAAGTAGAGTCTCTGGTGAGTGCAGACACTTAACTATTTAAAAGAGTGCTTCCTTGTGGCTAATATGTGCTAATGATCTTCTAAGCATAATAAATATAGAAAACACATCACATACTCTTCCCTGAATGATGGCTGGAGAACAGTCATAGTCAACAGAAACAACACTTTTAAACAAAAGAGGCCAGTAGGTGTTTTGATGCTTACATCAAGCTGGTCTCTCAAATTACTTTATCTTTAACTTCCAAAGACTGACTTCTTTAGGGAAATTTAGGCAGAAAAAAAGTACTGTGCATTGTTATTATTTCTGTATGTTTAAGTCCTAAAACTGTAATGAAAATAAACACATTCTAGGAGATGGAAAACCATGGAGCATTCAAGAAAGACCCTAAGGAGATGAGTGGATCTAATCTTTGAAGTTGTTTCTCAAAGTGGGGCCCATCAACCTCTAGTACCAGTTACCTGGCATGTAGGGGTAGGGGATAGGCCCAGTATTAAGCAGGCAGAGAGGTAGACTCCAAAAGTCTAACTCCCACAGAGGGTTCTTAGTTTCAGGAACACAGATTTCCCACCAAAATAAAGTTAAGTACTAACACAATCACTGAACTGTAAAGAACCAATCAAGTCATTTCAAAAATCACCAATCTGTGTGTATAGACTTTGGTCTAATATTCATGTTTTAATAAATGCCATTTATACTATTCCTACAACTTCTTCTGAGAACCAAATATTTTGTATTTATTTGTATTTTTGCAAGGAGGAAAAGTAATATTCCTCTTGCCAATGAACTCAAAATTTGTTTTTTTTATTTAATATAAAGCTTAAGCACAAATCCACAGGCAGTTATGACAATTTACAGAGAGGTAAATGAAAAATCAAAAATCACAAAGCACATATACATATCTACTTTACTTACACTGAAAATAAAAATGTACACCAAAGTACGAATGTAATAAGCTCCATTTAAAATTTTTTAACTCATCTCTGAGTAAGTTCAGGAAGGCTCAAGGCTGCATTTGTATATAAATTTTCCCCCTTATATTTCACAACCCATTTATAATTCTAGACTGTTAGAACATTCTAAAATGTTTTATTTATGCTATGGGGTTTTATGAGCACATTTGAAACTGTGAAAGCTATGGGGCCTTTTGTTCAGGCTATGTATCTTAAGTCTTGCCAAAAGAATGGAACCATATTACTTCAATCCAAGCCAATATAAATTCAGATTTTTTTTTTTTTTTTTTTTTTTTGATACATAGTCTTGCTCTGTCGCCCAGGCTGGAGTGCAGTGGTGCGATCTCGGCTCACTGCAAGCTCCGCCTCCCGGGTTCACGCCATTCTCCTGCCTCAGCCTCCTCAGTAGCTGGGACTACAGATGCCCGCCACCTCACCCGGCTAATTTTTTTTTTTTTTTTTTTTTGTATTTTTAGTAGAGACAGGGTTTTACCGTATTAGCCAGGATGCTCTCAATCTCCTAACCTCATGATCCGCCCGCTTCGGCCTCCCACAGTGTTGGGATTACAGGCGTGAACCACCGCGCCCGGCCAGATTTGGATTTTTCAAGCAAGTTCTTATGTATAAATATTTAGCCTAAAAAGTTTTAAAGATTGTTTCACACAAGAAACAGAAAGCAGATGTTAATCCAGACAAATCCAGTCCTCCCTCAAACATTTCTGCTCATTTGAATGTATTAATCTGAATGGTAATGACACTTCCTAGGAAGAAGAATAAAATTTAAAGTGTAATTTCTCACTAACAAAGATTTTCTGACAAACCTCAAAGATACTTTGTTTAATCCACTGAGGGAGATTTAAAGAATTTTCTCACAGTATTGCTACAGCCCATGCCTTTTCCCTTCCAAAGCAGTTCATTTTTCCCAACTATATTCCATGTTACTTGTACATAATAAGTCTGCTCGTTTTCATGCAAACCATATCCATATTAATGAAGTTAAGTAGAAAATGAAGGTACAAAACCATGTAATTATGTCTTAGGAGATGCTTTCATTTGAAATAACAAGAAATTTGGGCAAAGGATTTTGATGCATGTGTGAGGCTGACTTGTCTACACGGGCTAGTTCCATATTTCATTCTGCTAAGAATGCACTAGTAACACTTGCGGACAATGATCAAATAGCCATGTTCTTTGTGCTTGTCTCATTTAACTCTTGGAAAACCCAATAGTGTATATACTATTACTACCACCATTCCCACATTACAGGAAAGAGAAGAGAGAAAGATTACATCACTGGTGTAGAAGTCTAGAGCATCGAAGTAGATCTGAAAACAGGTCAGTGTGAGGCCAAAAACTGTCTACTCAACAGCTGTTCTGATGTTGTCTCACTGGAAGGCCATCTAGTAACAGAAAAGAAGGTTATTCAAAAGTAGGAAAATCTTTCGAAAGAAATGTCTCCAAATACTGTCTGTTGGATCAGGAGACAGGAGAAAAATAGTGCCATCTATAAAATTAGTAGAAAAGTGTTAAAGGTGATGAATGATATGAAAGTGAAACCTGCTGTGTGTGTGTGTGTGTGTGTGTGTGTGTGTGTGTGAGACTGGATCTCACTCTGTCACCCAGGCTGGAGTGCAATGGCATGATCTCGACTCACTGCAGCCTCAATCTTCCAGACTCAACTAATCCTCCCACCTCAGCCTCCTGAGTAGCTAGGACCACATGTGTGCACCAGCCACCCAAGTAATTTTGCTTTTTCTTTTTTTTAACAAAACAAAACAAAACAAAAACTTCTATGGTTCCTTCAGTCTCCTGTTGCTGTCCTGAAGTTCCACAGTGGCTAAAGTCCCAGTTCCACACTGCAGCAGTCATTCTGGACAGAGGATGTGTGTGATACAGAAGCAAAGCTTTGCTCTGATGAAAAAGCCAGTATACCTCTTTTCAGAGTTTTACAGTGATCCCCTGGCACTAGCAGGAGCAGCAGTAATACTTCACATTTAGGTTGACTTTTCACATTACTGAAAGCAGTTTTAGAGAAAGCATTTAGATCAAGAATGCCCTAAGATAAGAGTCCCTAGAACTCTTTTGAATCAATAGTACATAATTGATGAAATTCGAAATCAATGGCCTCCATGAGGCCTAGCAGTGTTTCTGGTACTACAAAAATTCAAGAGGCTCCAATGAGAAGGTCCTGACTCCCAGCAGCTTAGGGTCTATCTCAGTGTGGTACATTCAAGGAAAAGGCTTCATTTTACATATACACTCAATGTTTTCTTGTCTATTACACGTTTTTTTACACCTCTGTGAACTCCTTTCAATGTGAGAAAAGAGATAAGAAATGTAGGTACATCAGTAGGACGATCCCCTCCCCTCCTGGGAGGTCCCTAGCAGAGCAGGAGCATCTACAGTAGAAAATGTCCTTTGTTGACTGGCCTCAAACTAAAAATAACATTCAAGTAACCCACCTTTTCAGTTTGAAAGAATTAGCTGGATCTATAGTATAAATATTCACGAAGGAGGGATATCCTAAGGGAAGATAAATCTCTAAATCCCAAGATTTTCTGTTTTATTTGCTGCCTCATTTAAAACAACACCAAAACCAAAACGTTCATGGTAAAAGTGGCCACTGAGTGGCAATAAGGGTCAGTCCAAGAATAAGAAAAAAACAAAAATTTCCAAAACATGAATATTTTAGCATTGCTTTCTCTTCCTCTCTTGCTGCTCATCCCCCTTTCTCAATTTGTTGCAAAACATTTCCAGTTCCTGAGATGATACCTGGAGGAATCCCCAAGTTGTAACATTTAGTGTAGAAAGAGCCTAATCTGGTGCAGAAACTGCCAAGTGGGCCTAGGGAAGAGATGCCATGGAGACTGTCTCTGTGTTCCAATAGGGGATCGGCGAGAAGACGCAGGAGGCTTCTATTCACACTGTGTCACAGAGACCTCACCCAGAATGAGAAGAGAGTTAAAGACTCACTGGTTCCTCCTGTCTTCCTCCAAAGAGAAGTTTTGCAAGCCTACAGTGATGTAGGAAGCAGAGGCTGCGGGACATTGAAAGAGTTAAAATACTAGGAACATCAGAAGACATTAACGCAACACACCTTCACCCTAACTCCCCTGGATGGTGTCAGCAGCCATAGAGCAGAAACAGAAGGCCAGGACCACAGAGATGGGAAAGGGGCTCCAACAAGGGGTGGTTTGCAGCTGCATGCTGAGGGGCAGGACGGCTACAACGGGAACAGGGCAGAGACTCCAGAGCAGGAAGTCTTTCATGACCGCCATGGTGAAGGTGTGAGCCACCTGGGATCTGCCAAGAGGAATAAAAGGGCTTGGGGACATGGTGAGTGAGGCTAACAGGCAGTGGAGTGAGGAACAAGGAGGCATGCCAACCCACCCACCAAGAGGGCCTTTATAATTAACACACCTCTAGTTATATCTCCCAGTAGGTTGTGACCTAGGGAATATGTACTCATCTGAAAAACAAATTCTTTATATTCATCAATACATTATTCTCTAGGTGTAAAACAAATAATTTAAAGAAAGTTAAACTATATTTTAGATACACCAGGAAAACCCACTCTTAAAACTAAATTACAGTGAATGCTCTAGGAAGCGAAAAACAGTTTTACAATGTTAGTAATCCTTCCTAAATTACTTATTTTATATATATGCATTTCCTTATCTTAGTTTTCTGTAAAAGATCACACAGGTATACATTGTTATATAGAGATAAACATAACTGAGCTAAAAAAAAAAAAAAAAAAAAAAAACCCATAAATGTGAACAGTGGAGGGAGAGCCAGTGAAGGCAGTGGTGGCAGAAACATTCCACCATAGATGCAGAAAGTGTTTCAGAAGACGCTGTAGATTTTAAAGAGCTGTAAACTACATTTACAGTGGAGAAGAGAAGCAAGTGAGTCTTTTCAAGAATTCCCAAAGGCCTAAGAAAAATATAAACTTTTCTCTGAGCCTAATTTGGAGAATGCTATTCAACGAGACTCCAAGATCACTGAGGCCACAATTCTGTCTTGAAAGATGCAAAGGACCCAGGAGGTAAAGGTCAATGACCTCTTAATATAGGCCTAGTCAGGCAGGGAGGGATCTGCAGCTGGGGCAAAATGAAAACAGGAGACTAGCTTCCTGGAACTCAGACAGGGACACAGCCTACCACTGGGGTCAAAGGAAGAAACTATGGGGATAGAGACTTTTTTTGTTTGTTTGTTTGAGACAGGCTATTGCTCTGTTACTCGGGCTGGAGTGCAGTGGTGTGATCTTGGCTAACTGCAACCTCCACCTTCTAGGCTCAAGTGATCCTCCCACCTCAGCCTCTCAAGTACGTGGAACTTTGGGATTTTTTTGTAGAGACAGGGTTTCGCCATGTTGCCCAGGCTGCACTTGAACTCCTGAGCTCAAGTGATCTGCCTACCGCGGACTCCCAAAGTGCAAGGATTACAGGAGTGAGCTACCATGCCCAGTCTGGGGATAGAGACCTTCTACCTTAAAGTGTGATGATGCTTGAAATTGGAGCATTAAAATTAGGAGTTGATCAGATGGGAACTGTTGCCTCATAATCAGGCAACCTATGGGAAAGCACAAAGTAGTCGAATCTGGAAGTAACTACTCTCTGCCATCTGTATATAATTTGCTTTCTGTAGACAGTGTCCTTTCCAGACCTTAAAGAATCACCACCACCGTCATGACCATAGCAACAAATAAAAACCAACTGTTATTTACTGCGAACTTACCATGAGCCAAGTACTAGGTCAAATTTTTGTTTTGTTTTGTTTAATTTCATCTATTCCTCAAGGAGTTGCAAAACATCTTAAAGGTCTTTCCGGAGGACAGGATGCCCATGTTATACATGTCCACACAATGTGGTTACTTAGTGGCACATTGTCATTTTTCCACAGTATTTAGTGTCTTCTGAATTCTTTTCCATCCAACACACCTTTTAAATTTACTTTTTACCAGTTATTGTTATTCTTATCTCCTCTTTTTACTTCATTCCTTAACATTTCCTTTCAGTGGCTGGATAATCACATGGCAAAGATATTTGGAAAGAAGGCCTATAGGGGGTGGAAGGTTGAGCTAATTTATCTCCAAAGTTCCTTTAAACTCTAAGCTTGATGATTTTATCATGAGAATTCAGCGAAATCTTAGAA
Source organism: Piliocolobus tephrosceles (assembly GCF_002776525.5). Classification (NCBI taxonomy): domain Eukaryota; kingdom Metazoa; phylum Chordata; class Mammalia; order Primates; family Cercopithecidae; genus Piliocolobus; species Piliocolobus tephrosceles. Next base: position 80,491,583 of record NC_045448.1, on the reverse strand, counting down.
TTCTGGCACTTTTCAGATTACAGCACAAATGCTTAAAGTAAGTGATTTTCCCAAAGGCCATATGGATACTAAGTGCGCTGTCATGTAACCATGTTTAAAATATTAACGTGTGTGTGTGTGTGTTTCCTATTACTACTCCACCTTTTACCTATTGTTTCTGCCCCATTTGGTCCACCTATGCCATTCTAGATTTGTTGTTTAAGATTAGGACAACTTTAGCAGAAAATAGAGAGAAGAAAGAGCCCAAAGAAGGGACTCAGTGGACAGGCAATAGGCTTGGCAGATTCCTTGAGGAAGAAAAACTAGTCTCCCCATCCCCAACCCTCCGCCACACAGGACTCTGTAGCCTGAAGGAAGGCAGGGACTTTGAAGGGAAAACAGTGGTGTGCAGCCATCACAGGACTCTGAGAAAAGCGTCCCAGGAACTTGTCCCTGTGTGTCAGATAATCTTTGAGTAGAATAACCATATCATTTATTGTCAAAAGAGACAGTATGAATAACTGTACCTCGAAAACAAGTGTAAACCTCAGACCTGGGCACGTCTGATGGAGACTCACCCTAAGTCTTTGAGGTTGAGAGGGGAATAGCACTTCCCACAAAAGGTGGAGGGAACCTGTACCTCTTTTTAAGCAAAGCTCTAGGGAAAAAGAAAGACTCCTGAGAAGAAATTTATCCAGATAGCTGATGTATTTATAAAGCTTTTCACAATTTCTCACATCTCAGAATGAATCCTTTCCATTCCAGGGTGGCTATGAGTATAGTTTCCTTTACAGTGTACACTTTCCTCAAATGTTTGTGGAGTCTTGATGGCGTGCTCTTATTTATAGTTGAAATGCCCTTTTGGACTGTCTGCTGTTTCTGTTTGTGCCATCCACTAGTCAGGCAGAGGCCATAGGGGGCATCTGGACAGAGTATTCAAGGACAGTGGTAGGGTGTTGCTGTTGACGATCACTTCCAGAGCCAATCACCTAGGCATGGAAATGGGCATACCGTATTCCTCCAGGCTGTGGATACACATGTGCTCCATGAATCTCACCCTGGGTACCACCCTAGACCCCTGAAACCAAGCTCCCACACTTGCTGCTCTCAACTGGACACAGAAAACCACGGTAAGCGTCCGAGTCCAGGCAGGGATGTGACAGCTGGTATATGACCTGGCTGCTGCTCCCAGAAGTCAGCCCCTCATTGGCCCGGCTTAGGTCTAACGCTGTGGGCACTCACAGAGGGCCTGAGCTGTTGTTCCCTTCTTCAATCCAGTCCTATCCTTTGAGGATTATTTACAGTTCTTGATCCACTAAAAGTTTCCAATATTTGAACTCAGCTATATAGACATTTATTGTTTTAAAATATCTTCTCTATAATTCCCAGGCTTCCAAGAGAGGGAGGCTATAGCCTGCGCTCAGTCAGCCATTGTAATATGAAAGCCCAGGGACCAACTCAGTGCAGACCTGCATGCACCAAGAGCTGGGACCAGCTGGGTCAACAGGCATCTCTCAGGATGCCCTCATCTACAGATGACCCCAAGGGTGAGACAGCTGACCCAATACCTTGACACTCCACAAACTCCTGAGTACTTGGCTGTAACTCCAATGGGACCTAGGATGTACCTGAAATTGATTAGGAACATGTTTTATCTTGCCTAAAGGAATAAGGGCTTAAAATAGAAGTTGAATTTAAGAAAGAAGAACTTACTTTTTTTTTTTATATCCTTGTAAAGGTAACAGGGTCAGAAATATATTCATGCATTAATTCTGGAAATTCTTATTCAGTAACTACTACATGCCAAGCGTTGGTCTAGGCCCTAAAGATCACACGATGAGACAGACAGACATCCAAGTCTCCATTCAGTTTCTTTATCCATGGATCCCCAAAAGTACCTTGTTTTACATAATGCAACTGAGTATTTTGATAAAGAAATACCAAATGCTTAAAAATAATTAGAAAATAAAATTTTATGTAGTTAAAACTGCATTCTATGCACGTTTCAGCAATCAGATAAAGAGGTATATTTGGTTTTCCATAAGTTACAGAACAGCCGTATAATTCCCAAGCCCCCAAAAGTGTTTCTGAGCCATGCCCAGCATACATCTTTCTTAGAAGACTAAGTGCCTTATTTCAATTTACCTAAATGCCTTCTCTACCCTCTTTACCAGAATCCTAAGTCTATTAATATTTTAAGAGGAAATAGGCATCGTCCACCACCATAAAATTAGGTGATATGGGTTTTGTACAATTCGAATCAATACCAATTATATACCTCCAATTCTCTCCCTTATTACAATGGCTTCTATTCAAGCATTAGGCAACTAATTCTCCCATTGTTCTTCAGTTAAAAGTAAATTGTAAAGAAATCAATTCAGTTTGGGTAATTAATGACATTTATTGTATTCCCACATTTTATATCATGGAATAGGTGATCATTATTGCAGCTGATCAAAAAGATATATAACTGAAAAACATTCACTGATAATATCTCAGCCTCTTATTTTTTAAACATAACAACTACTGTCCCATACGAGATATTTAAAAATGAGAAAGCCAATGTCAGTATGTTCTGTTAACAACTAGAAATTATTGAAAAGAGCATAAGCAAAATGCAATTGATAAATTTGTCCTGTGTTCATTTTAGATGGAAATAAACTCAACTGACGATAAAATATAGAAACCTTGGAAAATAACTCTCAGAACCAAGCACTTTTGGAGAATGGGGACTGTTTCTGAATTTCAGTTTTGGTTGCCAATAATAAAAAGTATCAAGTGAAAATCACTTAGTGTACATAACAGGTATTTTTTGGTGGCATTCACTGCCTTTAAGTTGTTTCTCCTTAGCCATTTCCCTCTTATATCTTTCATCTGTTCCCTTAAATAGGAAATCTACTTACTAGAGAACTAGATATTTTTATTTACTAGAGATCTTATCATGAGATAACTTTTTAAAGTTCCCTATTTATCTAAATTCCCTATTATCTAATAGGGTATTCTCATTTTTATGATGATTTAGTGATGGGGTCATGCCATTTATAAATTTCTTACATATTTTTTCTATCCTGTGAATTATTTGAAAACTGTTACATTCCTGGGCTAGACAATAGAAAACAAAGTCAGTTGATGGAATACAAACAAACTAAAGTTACATAGGTGGCTCCAGTCAGCAAAGATGGAAGATGAGGGGGTTCTGTAACACAGTCTGTTTATCCTTAAAATTAACTGTGACCTTTTCTCAAAAGAATAAAATTCTACCCTCAAGACGCAGCTCAATATCTTCTTGCTTTAAGAAGCTTTCTCTAAAATAGGGCTACTGACATTCTAGCAACCTCATGGAAGTCTAGGGGTCATATTTATTTAAATATACTATTTGACAGTGTGATTCAGGAACCGCATGTCTCAGATCGTGCAGAGCAATTTTTTTAAAACACAGATTGCCAAGTTTCACCCCAGACCTACTGAATCAGAAATTCAGTAAACAGTGACCTAGAACCTTCATTTAAATAAGCTCCCAGAGTGATTCTTCTACATATTAAAGTTTAAGAACCAATGCCTCACAGCTTCCAACACAGATCTATGCATGTTTGAAGTTCAATAAACAGTTTGAAGTTCAATAATTAGTGTCTGGGGTCACAGGAAAGAATATATTCAGTAGGAGAAAACGTGAGCATGAAGACTGACTGTGGCTTATTAGGAAATAAAACACGGAGCAGAGACAGAGGGAGACTAAGGAAAGCAGATATTAAAGAAGGAAAGTAATTGCAGTTACACACAAAAAGGATCATAGAAGTAATCAAACACTCAAAAGAAATGCTAGAACCACACACACACACACACTCACTCTCTTTCTCTCTCTACTAGGAAAAAAATACTAAGATAAAACAAGAGTGTTTTTTGAGAAAGGCAAATGGTCATTCATTTATTTACAAAATCACAAAACTGCCAAAAAATGCTGAAAGAGGTAATTGAAAAAAATGTTTCCTTATTTTGTATTCACAGAGGAAGACAGACAAAACAGTTATTTCTAGTCAAGGTCAATTTTTTAAGGAACAGAATGATTAGATGTTCTCCCCTGCTGCCTTTTATATTCAGCATAGTAAATTTAACCTGCTCTCCTACAAAGCTATACTTTATTTTTGTACTTTAATCCCAATATGTGGAAATTCAAGTTTATATTTTTAAAAAGATAAAGCTAACCATTTACTTTAAAATTTATTTATATCAATGTTTTCAACCCCGCCCCCCAGAAAGGACCTAAAATTTTTTAAGAAATCCACAGAAAGAATAATGAGGTATAACTTTGCTCTATAAAGTCAATCAATCATGGCACACACAAAAATATGTTAACTGTACAAAATTTTGTAATAGAGCAAAACTAAATATTCAATCAATAAAAACCCAGTTTAAAAAGTCTTTAGAAACTAAACCAATATAGTAACATTCAAACTGAAAATTCACACAGAAGAATATTTAATGTCACTGGCAAATAGTCACAGTGTAAACCAATTTTTTTTTAACCTCAATCATGTTGAAAATGTTGGATAGAGGCGGAGCACTGTGGCTCACACTTGTAATCCCAGCACTTTGGGAGGCCAAGGCAGGCAGATTACCTGAGGTCAGGATTTGGAGATCAGCCTGGCCAACATGGTGAAATCCTCTCTCTACTAAAAATACAAAAATTAGCTGGGCATGGTGGCGGGCGCCTGTAATCTCAGCTACTCAGGAGTCTGAGGCAGGAGAATCACTTGAACCTGGGAGGCAGAGGTTGCAGGGAGCCGAGATTGTGTCATTTCATTCCAGCCTGGGCAATAAGAGCAAAACTCTATCTCAAAAAATGAAAGAAAAAAAAAAAAGAAAGAAAGAAAAGAAAGAAAATGTTGCATTGGAAAATATTAGGAAAAATCTATGCTTCAGGTAGTTATCCTATTTTTTGTTTTCTAAGTTTTTTTATTTTCAACTTTTAAAAAACATACATTAACTTATGTGATTAAAATATATGATTAAAATATTAAAAGGCACAGGATAATTGCAATGTTGACTTTTTTTAAGTTCACTTTCCATTATGAAATTTTTTCTTTTCTTTTTTCATGGTATTTCATGAAAGTGGCAGTTTTCTTAGAACTGATTACAAAAAAAGGGAACAATTGGACTTTTCTATTCATGTTCTATTTAACTTGATTAAATTTGCTATAATGTTCATGATTATTGTTAATGATCACGAGTGAGTAATTTCTAAAATTCTAGTTTGGTTTGTTTCCAGAGAAATATATTTTTTGTTAACTTTTCATGATGCCAGGGCTAACAGATGTATTAAATAATGGCTGAAAATAACTACATACTTCAAGAATCCAATTCAGGGGCCAGGGATTTTGTTAACCATCAAGTAATGTCATCTTGGCTTCAAGGCTTTTGATGTCTATTGACTTGAAAAATATATTTTTAAAAGAACTTTTTGTTATAGAAAATAGGTATTTTTGACCAGGATGAAACATAGCCTAAAAATAAAAATAAAATAAAATAAAATAAGAAAATAGGTATTTGTTCAGGTTACAAAGTGTGTATGTAAAGAAAATTGAATTTGCTCATTTGAGCTGTAAATTAATTTTCCAGCCTTCTGCATGTATGTTCCACTATACATGCAGATATTATTAATCTGCCTACACAAAAGAAAGCATTTTAGCTTTAGCTGATAGAATCACCTATGACACAGGTAATCCACATGCCATGTGAAGTTCCATCTCTTAGCAACTAAACAAACAGTAATCCAGAACAAGATCTCAAAAACTTGGTGACTCTCATATTGCCTTCAGATATCATTTATTCTAAATTTATACTAGAAATCAAGTGCCCTTTCTTCACCTAACAGCAGCAAAAATGCATTAAGCATTTACTATGTGCCAATCAGTAAGAGGTTCCCAGGCATTATGTCATTTGTTTCTCACTGTTTCTTCTGGCACTTAAAAAACTGAGAAATCCATTCCTTTTCAAAAGATACATGTTCAAGCCTTAGTCTTGATTCCCTGCTTTCTTCTGAATTCTGCCTTCTCTTTTTTTCCACCTCATATGAAAATACCTAGGTCAAAACTATGTGCTTTACTGATAAGAGCTTCTTGCCATCTTTTTAGACGTTTTTCAAAATATACAAGTGCATAGGCAGGCTTCAGAGGCAGAGCGTATTGGGGAAAAAGTACTCAAGAACTTGAAGATGGTACTAGCATGAAAGCATCCATTCTATGCTCTAATGCGATCACTTATCTGAGCGATGCTGAGCTGCAGCTAGTCAAAATGCTCGCCCTTTGATCCAGCCTTGGCTTACGGTGGCATTTCTTTCTCCATGTAACATTTTAACACAGTAGATATAGTGTAAGAAGAGGTCATCAGCCAGGCAAGGACATCCTTTTCCCAAGGATCCAGTGCACAGGCCTGCTTCTCTCGAAGTGCCAATCTCATTCATGTGCTCATGACAGCCCTGTGCATTCACTGTTCCTGTCTGTGCTGTAGGCAGTTAACAGTCGCATTCTTGCTTCTTAGATGTGTGAGGAACAGAAATTTCACCTTACACATATTCCAATTCTCAGCCTTTTATTTATTGAGATGATTTTTAAAATATCGGCCCATGACTTGTGAGAAAACTTCTTTACAGTCTTAATTTTGAGGGTAGAAAAGGAAACACGAACTACAAAGCAAGGCAGTAAACCAAAATGAAATATCTTGAAATCTAAATAAACCTCCAAAATGTAAGCAAACAGAACATGATAGAGTCAAACACGTGACCCAGAGCCAAAAGCATTAATCACAAAACTTAACTTCAATGAACCAAACTCAAATTGTCCAGAACCACTGTGTTGATACACTGGTTTTTGCCAAAAACTAAGTATTAGGGATTTTTAAAAAATTAAGATTATGGAGATATAGAAGAAAATCCACTAAAGAACTCAAAAGTAGGAGAAATCAGGCATCCAAACTGGTAAACCACAATTATTATTATATTTATTTATTTATTTATTTCAGCCTGTTAATGATGGCAGTGGCTGCTGCCATCATGCTGGCTGCAGCAGGGAAGCACCCTGGGTCTGCACACTCCATGGAGCCAGTCTTCTGAGCACAGACGGGAGCTCCCGTGCTGCTTCAGCCACCCAAATCGCAACTGCAGATCCAGGTCTTTTGTTCCACTGAGCAGGCAGAAGCCCCACCCAGGAGGGCGGGGCTACAGCTCCCCAAACTGTAGCTGTGGATCCGAGCCTCCCTGTGCTCTTGTGGGGAGGGAAGAATGGGTAGGATCTGCCCTTCCACGTGCAGCTGCAGCCACAGCCACTGGACAGCTGGCTGCAGACCTGGGCCTCCCACTCCAGGAAGGAAGCAGGAGCCGGGACAAATGGGGGCCCTGCCTCTTCCAAGTTGGCAGGGCGGGAGCTCCCAAGTGCAGTTGTGGCTGCCCTCCCAGGCACAGGACTAGGGCATCTCTGCAGCCTGCACCCTCAGGGGCCCCAGGAAATAAGCCTCCAACTCTGTCCCTGCAGGCTCAGGGGTGTTTGCTTCCACTGCCTGGCCTCTCTCTTCCCAGCTTCTGCTCTGATCTTGGAGTGGGGTTGGGGTCCCCAGTAAGGCCCCACCCACAGACCAGGGAATGGCTGGGGGCTAGGCTGCCAGTGCTGCTGACAGGAGTGGAGACTCCTGGTGCCTCTTCCTGTCCGCCCATGGACCAACGGGCATGCACTTCCTCCTCTCTGAGGTCCATAAAAGCCCTGGGCTCAGCCAGAACAGGCAGAGGACAGCCAGAGGACAAAGAGGGCAGAGAGATGACAGGATCACCCTTGACCAGCTGCAGAGAGGAGTACCCACCCCGCTGAGAGCTGCAGAGACCTGCAGAGACATCCGAATGACTTGCCTGCAAAGAGTAGCCACTCTCTCCAGGGCCTCCTCTCTGCAAAGAGCTGAACACTCGACTGGACAACCTGCCTGAAGAGCGGAGCTGCCCACTCCTCTGCGTTTGTCTAACACTAAATAAACCCCTTCTTCACCCTTCAATTTGTCTGCACACCTCATTCTTCCTGGATGCAGGACAAGAACTCGGGCAAAGGTACTGCGGCCACAGAGGTTTCCAACCCGAAAAATCGACACCCCAAAGGTCTCGTAACTTTAGAAGACCTGACTAGCCCGCATGATCAAATTTTATTTTCTTTCAACAAGCTATGTCAGAGTGGAAAGTAGCAGTGGGAAGAAACTTAAAACATTTGCATCTGGTGGTTTCAACTAGCAGATATTTGACTGATCCTGTTACCAACATTTCTCCTGCTTTTCTTCACTTAAAAATCTTAAGAATTACTATCATACCGGTTTCATTGCCCTTAAAGTTAGTCCCCAGTGGGGCATATCTAAAAAAGGTTTAAATTATTAAATATTGCAAAGTGTACTAATGCTTCCAACTGGAATCAATACCTGTCAGTAGATCTCAAGGTTTACCCTGCAAGATCTCCACGTGAGATACCATCTACACACCTCACCCAGCCTGCTGGGATTAGCACACAGCAGTTGAAGGTGGGACTTGCAAAAGCTACATCCACCTTTTTCCCAAGCTGCATGTGATGATCCTTGTGGTTAGAATAAGGAATGCGTTCCTCCACTTCACTGGAAACTTTTGGTTTAAATGATCACACAATACAGAGTATTTACAAATTGAAAACAGCATAGCAACCACACTGCTATGTCTTATGTTCTAAAAATAAACCCGCAATTTACAGATTGTGGCTGCATCTGCATTCCAAAACAGCAGGTATTTTTTGCTCGCTTAACTTGGTGACACTGTGTTATTTTTAATATCAAAAGTTTAAGCTTTTTTTTAATAGAAGGTGAAATTCTGGAAAGAGTTATATAAATAATGACTCACTGTGTCCAAGAGATGCATTTCTTTATTAGAAAGGAAGTAGAATACTATCTTGAGAAAAGAAAGGAATATTCAAGGAGGTGGTTCTTATTCCCTACAACCTGGATTTAAAGCCATGCTGAACATTAATGAGAAACCTAATACTATTATTCACTGACCTAGATGTAGAAATACAAAAGGTAGTGAGTGCTCAAAAAACTAACAGAGTTTTGTTTGTTTGTTTGTTTTTGTTTTGTTTTGTTTTTTTTGAGACGGAGTCTCGCTCTGTCGCCCAGGCTGGAGTGCAGTGGCCGGATCTCAGCTCACTGCAAGCTCCGCCTCCCGGGTTTACGCCATTCTCCTGCTTCAGCCTCCCGAGTAGCTGGGACTACAGGCGCCCGCCACCTCGTCCGGCTAGTTTTTTGTATTTTTTTAGTAGAGACGGGGTTTCACCGTGTTAGCCAGGATGGTCTTGATCTCCTGACCTCGTGATCCGCCCGTCTCGGCCTCCCAAAGTGCTGGGATTACAGGCTTGAGCCACCGCGCCCGGCCCAAGAAACAGAGTTTTAAAAGATGTGAGGGAAATGAATTAGCTTATACATTCATTTAAATATCTTAAATCACAAAAAATCCACCTGGCTAGAAATAAATGAGGGAAAGAAATCCCATGATTTTCCAAAATGACAGAAAACAGAAAGATGTTCAAGTTTTTACTATTATGAATTTTAGTTGGTATAGGATTTCAGAATAATGTATGATTAATTAAAATACTACACACCATGGATTAAAGTTTAATCACCCATTTCTATAGTTTTCACAGATGTACTTAATTTGCTGTGCAAACCTGAATGCATTAATAAATGTCTTCTGGAAATAACTCAGTATCTAGTAACCATTCAGTATGCTAGGATTGATTATGCTTCTACATGAATAGCTAGTAATAAAAGAACCTGCTATTAGCATACAAAGATATAATTCATTTTCATGTTACAGAATAATATGACATGAATGATGAACTATAATTCTATTTTGAGGACTTACCTTTTGTATGCCTTCCCATTATAAAGGTTTTGGACTTAACTCATTCCTATCAGATTGTGTTAGGTATAAAAATATAGATTTTTATTTACTTAAAGACAATTCAGTAAACTCCCAATGAGTTTAAACTGGAGAACCATTTATTCAAAAGAACTCCAAATACATGCTAAAGAGCAAAAAAGAACCCTCCAGGTAAAAGCAACCTATTGGATATTCATTTGAAATACAGATCTATATATCTCTCTGAATATGAAAACAAAGACACACCAGAAAACCAAACAACCAACCAAAAACAAAAGAAAACACTGATTGCTCTTGCTTTAATGATCTCCTGCAAGCACACAAAAACTTAACCTTCATGACGGCCCAAGAGGGACTACTCTCCAACATGAAGGCTGCCACCAGTAACTACATTTTAAGCTGCTCTATTGTAAATCAGATATAGAAGACATGGTTAGTTTATCTTTAAAAGAAATTTCAGGTATTAAATTTAGCCAAAGTTAGTTCTAGTCATTTGAGTGATTTAATTTATATTTGAAGAACCCAGCTTTAGGGTTTGCATGGCAAAGAAATGCAAGAGTGACCTTGTTGATCTTTAAGTGTTTTTGCTTCTTCTTTCAGACTCCTTCTTGAGGTTCCTTCCTGATTTTTAAAAAAAGGAGACTTAGAAGCCAAGGCCTTGGCCCTTTCTGCCATCTCTGGAGGTTTCTATAAGAGGACACCATGCTTGAGAGGTGGCCATTCTGTCTCCAGGAGAAGACAGGCAAACTGGAGACGTGACTCTGCTCAGATGTTCAACCGACCTAAGTTAAAGTGAGCAAAACAAACCCCTCTTATGTAAGCCACTAAGTTTCTTATTCTATTATCAAGTATTTCTTACTCCTGAAGTTATCAATTTTCCAGCCAGATCTTAGCATATACATTCATTAACCACTTTGCAATCTAGCTCAGTCTCAATGCAAAAATAATTTGAAGTAACATCTGAAAATCTCCTATGTCAGCACTTATCAAGCACCATCCATATTTGTGTGGTTAAAAATCTATGAGATTCTGAATAATTATGACAATTCCAGAAAGCACACACAAACTACAATAAACAGATGACTGTGGTTTATGGATAGCTAAAAGAATAGTAAAAAGCGAATAATGAATAGAACAAAGACAAAAATGCACATGAAAATACTAAAAAGAGTCCCATGACATCAAAGTCGATCACAAATTCTGCTATTAATAAACTGATAATCTATTAATGCAAAGAAGTTCACAAAAGAAAATAAATTTGGCAACTTTAATATTATTCTACCAAAGTGGTCTGATAGGAGCCACACTAAGAAATCATTTTCTACAAATAAAACATTAATTTTCTATAATGTGTAATGATTTTATGTTTTTGAAAGTTTTATTAAATTACAGAGCCTCTTTTTTTCTGGGAAAGAAGCCCATGTGAAGAATAAAGTTTGGAAACCATTTTTAAAAAATGCAAAATTCACCAAAATATCCTGAAATTTTTAATAGTTAAAGGAAAATCATTTTTACCATGCTTGAATAAGTTCACAAAAGAGATTTTTGTCTCATCTCTTTATAAAATTCCCCCTGGGGATAAAAACAAGCTTGAGAAGTTTCAGTCAACAGTGTAAACTGGGAGTTCGTGTTAAATAAGCCATTGAAAACTGCAGTTTAGAATGAAATTACCATTTGCGCCATTACCACAGGGCTCCATAGTACATTTACAATAACAGCTACATTTGGTAATAACATCATATTCAAGTAGTTTATATTTAACTAACGTGTTCCAGGAGATTCTAAAAATAAAAAAATAAAGTGTGTTTTCTACTCTTTCCTTTTTCTAGGCCTAGATAATAATATGGCAATATTATTCAAGATAATCAATACTCTTAAAATTATAAAGCACAAAATTACTAATAAAAAGACTGAACAGTTAAAATGACATTCTGCTAAGCCCATTAATGTTTAAAAATATTTTTTAAAGGTAGTATAATTTTCTATTGCTCCAGAACTGTGTCTTAGCTCTACTTAACTTGGTGTCTTGCCTTAGTGAAGACAGACAGAATGGGAAACAAGAGACAGTCCCACTTCTCAGAGGAGGGCACTTTTATGTGTTAGCAAAGAAATCATTCTTCTAGTCATTCAACAGAAATTTACTAAATCACTATTATATGTCATTCCGAGGCAGAGATATTCAGAAAGTTTATGGTCTTATGGGTAATAAATGTAACACATACAAGTATGCATGCATACTAAAACACGCACACACATGCACATTTCAAATCAGGAATCAAAAGTCTGTGAGATAGCAGGGAACATGCACAAGGTCTGAGAGCATAGCAGAGACCACGCCCAGTTGTGTCGGTGTCAAAAAATCAGAAGGCAGCATCTAAGATAAGAACGAAAGGATGCATAGGTGCTGGCCAACACAAAGGAAATGAAAGAGGAGGAAATTTTCATACACTTGTGAAATGAAAGACCCAGAGTTTTAGAGGTTGAAAGAAGTTTTTTCTGGATCGAGAGTGGAAATCAAGGCAGGAGTGACAAGAAAGGAAACAAAAAGGAAGACAAATGAGGAAAAGTCTTAAAGAAGAATGTGAATTTTCCAGAATTTACAAATTAGCAATGTATGGTTTCAGAGATGAAACTACAATAACATTTATTTTCATTTAAGTATGTTTCAAATATTACATAGAATATTTATACACCACAATGGTTTATTATTTATCTGACATTCAAATTTACCTGCAGGTCTTGAATTTGTATTTGTTAAATCTGGACACCATGGTCAAGAGGTAGTCAAGGGAAGATTTATTTAACTAATGAACTAAGTGGCACAAAAGTGATAATGAATATATATTGTTCCTGTATTCCAGTGCCAGCTGGAATAACAGAAAGTTCATAATGGTTGAGAAATTTTAATGACGATAATTTTGTCCAACATCATATTTAAAGTTCATAAATGCCTTTGAACAGTAATAAATAAAAATGAAGGTTTCATTCAACAAGAGATCAAGCAAAACTAATTTTTAAAGAAAAGATAGAGATTGTAGACAATGTGAAAAGACTCATTAATTTTGTCTATGTGGACATATGCATATGCAATATATAAGAAATATATTTATACTATGCCTTTTATTATGAAGATAAAATATTCAACATACAAAACACATTTCATTGCTTAGTTAGGTCACTGAGTATTAAAGCATTCATACACACTTTTTAAAAGCTAATAAATATATTTATCTTTTAAAATGCACAATAAACAGTTGTTGATTGTCAACATCTTCATAAAACAAATACTGTTGGCCGGGCGCGGTGGCTCAAGCCTGTAATCCCAGCACTTTGGGAGGCCGAGACGGGCGGATCACAAAAAACTAGCCGGGAGAGGTGGCGGGCGCCTTTAGTCCCAGCTACTCGGGAGGCTGAGGCAGGAGAATGTCGTAAACCCGGGAGGCGGAGCTTGCAGTGAGCTGAGATCCAGCCACTGCACTCCAGCCTGGGGGACAGAGGGAGACTCCGTCTCAAAAACAAACAAACAAACAAACAAACAAAAAAAAACAAATACTGCGACATACAATTACTTTTTACTATTAGCTAATTTTAGAAGAACGAGGCAGACTAAAAGAAAATACACAAGTTGCATTTTTTGAAAGAGAATGGTTTATTTAATCATTCAACAAATATTTATCAAACACTTTTTATATCAAAGGTAGTGGAGATAAACGTATGAATTAGATTGGCATCATTTCTATCCACATGAGGCTTTTTGCTTAGTGGAGGAGTCAGAGAAAATCCACACACACAAATACACATTAATACAATTACAAATGGTAACAAGTGTTCTGAAAGAAACATAGAGAATTTCAAAAGGTGGGGCAGGAGTCACCGTACTTTTAAAAAAAAGAGTGGTCAGAAAAGGTCTCTGTGAGGTCAGGAGAATGATACATGGTAGCTGATACATGGTAGCTGAAAGATGTAAGGGAGCCAGTCATAGCAGTAGAAGGGCAGAATCCGCCCATGCAGAGAAAACAGCATACACAAAGACTCTGAGGCCAGAGAGAACTCAGTATGTCCAAGAAACTGAAAGAAGGGCTGTGAGGCTTGAGCACTGCAATTGAAGGGCCACCAGCACTGGATGATTACAGCAAGGTACAAATCAGGACATGGTTAGGAGTGTTAATTTCATCCTCAAATGCAATGAAAATCATTTGCAGATTCTTAAGCAAGAGAATGACATGATCAAATTATACATTGTTTTCAATGATCACTCTGGTTGCTGAATAGAGAATGTATAGGTAGTGAGTACGAATGGGATTGGTGGATAATTTGGTGACTGTACTGATCATGATGAGAGAGGACTTGTGTTTGGAACTAGGACTTTAGCCCCAGAGTTGGAAGGTGGCAGATCTGAGCAAAGAGGAACAAATGAGAATTCTTGTGTGTGTGAGTAGGGCTCAGCAAAAAACTGTGGGTTGAAGATATAAATTTCAGTGCTGTCAGCATATCGATGATACTAAAAGCCATAGGGATGGGTAGAATCACCTGAGGAGAAAATGCAGAAGAAAGAAAGGAAGAGTACCAACCAGTCTAAGGCCTGAACAGCATGAACATTTAAAGGCTAGGCCAGGAAACAGTAAAGCAAAGAGAAGGCACAGCTAGTGGGGGAGGAAATAAATCCCATCAGATGGTTACACCAAAGTAAAGATATCCATTTTACAAGAAAGACTTAAGATTTTTGTTTTCAGAATGAAAGAAAAATCACTGGTTAGATTTTTTTATTGCTTGTGCTGGCCTTCCCTCTTTAGTTATGTGAAAATAGGGCTTACCTTTCCTACTTTCAATTGGATGACAAGAAACAGAAAAGCAGGTGTGTTGACATGCCCCAATCCTTTATCTCAGATCTCTGACAAGCTTTAATTAGTTTGCTAGTTGAGAGCTTCCTGAGTAAATTCAATTCTGTCACTTTGTGGGCATTTTCCTGCTTGGAGTAATGGATTTTATGGTCTCCAGTTCAGGTAATGTTTCTACATTGTCCAAAATAGTTAAAAGCAATTTTGTTAGCTAACCTCCCCAAATCTTTCCCTTGAATTTTTGAATTAGCATGCATAAGATTTCACTAATTGTCCCATTTCAAGCACATAAAGATATCATCATTTTTCTCTGACATTACTTGCATTTTAAATGTAGTTTTAAAATCCATTTTTTCCCATGGAAAGTATTTGCTAAATATTCACTGAAATGGAAAATACTTTTAAGGTTTGATTTTATTGCAAAACAGAATAAAAGGAAGAGTGCATATTCATATGCATTAACCATTTAATAGGAAAAAATGGCTTTTTAGTTTAATTTATTCATTTGACTGTCAAGGAATTTGTTTAGGCATTGTGTGCATGTCAGCAAACAGCAGATTTGGACAAAGATTAGGTGATACAAACAAGAAAAGGTCCTAAATCCTTACTCTAAAAATCTGTTTCATCTTCTGTTTGTTTCCTTTCCTTTGTCTGTTTAATGTTGGTAGTTCTTCTTCCCTTCTCACCTATTTATTTCCTCACTCTCTCCCCTTTTACCCTTCACATTCTCCATGGTTAATGTACTCCCAACTTACCATTTCAGTATTTTCAGCCCACATTTTCCTTAGGAACTTCAGATCTACGCAGTCTAACTAACCTTAGACCTTTAATTATGTGATCTATCTTTTTTTTTTTAATCTGTAAGAAAAATAAAACAATATTGACCTCACCAAGTTGACACAAGAAGTACTGGAAATACCTAGGTCAGCACCAGGCATTTAGTACCTACTCAAGAAACATTAGCACTTCTCCCCTTTTTCTCTTCAGGGATTATCTGTGGTCAGTTGCATACTCATTGAGAGGAGCTCCTCCTAAGACCACAGCAGTAATAAGCGTGCAAAGCAAAGATTCTAATGAAAGTAGTTTTGAAAATCTAGTCCAGCATCTTAGATCACCCCTATGGGTGAGCCCCAACCTATATATAACTTGTAAGCGAAATAAGAGAAACCAGGATTGGTGCACTGGGCCTTAGTATCTTGTAGGGGAAACCCCAAGAATGTCTTTTTAAATTAAAAATAGGATTTAATCAGTTGAATAGTACATTGAACACAGTCATTTCATAGACTCCTCTTTTATCTTCTACTAAATGGCATTTCTCTTATTAACATTCATAAAATAATCACTGTGTTTATACTAGAAATTATTGAAAGTAAATATTTTGATGGAAGATGAGGTAGTTTTATCAATGTTAATATAGTTAGCTTGTATTCTAAAGCTATCACAAGTTTTGCTACTTAACTTTCATTTCCCTAGGCTAATAAGAAGGGAACAAGGGCAGATGCCACATTTTAACTGTGAAAATATTTATGTTAAACAGAGTGCAATGATACCATGGTGCACTAAATAGCTGTGATTTGCAGTAGGTGGTTCTAAAGGTGAGGAAAGAAGTGACTTATCACATGGCACAGGGTAGTGTGTGTTCACCAAACACAAAAGACAGGGAGTTAGGGCAGTCACCACCAACATTTACGTCACACACAGTGATTTAATTTCAGCAAAACAATATCATCCATCAAGTCGATGTTGATTTTAATTGCTTTGTTTTTGTATTTTTTGTACTTATTTTGTAAATTTCTTTATGGATAAACATACATGCATTACATAATTCCATGTTTGTACTAGTTTAAGCGCACTTTGGAATTTGGGGCTTCTTTTTCCTTATTTTAAAAGGGTTCTGTACGTTACTCAAGTTTCAAAACATGGCCAACACAGCTGGCCATATAACAGAAAGAGTATCACTCCTATCTGGTGGCAGACATTAAAATATTGAGCATAATCCCAAAACAGAAATTAATCTAATTCCATACTACACACTGGTTAATTAAACTTCTATTTCAGAAGTGGAAAACACACTAACTACCAAACAAATTACCAGAGGACCTCAATTCAAAGAAGTGCTTCCAATATATTAAGCACTTTGGGTATACACATATACATCATATATGTGTATATACACATATACATCATAT
>NC_045448.1:80421148-80474639 GCF_002776525.5 Piliocolobus tephrosceles | reverse complement strand
TATGTGTATATACACATATACATCATATATGTGTATATACACATATATAGTATGCATACATATATACAAATATATACTATATATACATAGCATTTGTATTTGTAAACATGCTATGTCTATACATACATACTACTTGTGTGTATATACACATACTATTTGTATGTAATATGTATGTATGTATACATACATATGCATTTATTTGACAAGGAAAGATACAGAGATTTAGCATTTTTCAATAAACTTATGATACTTTAGGTACTTCATTCACCCTCAAGTTTTCTTTATTATTATTCTTTTTAGAGATGGGGGTCTCATGCTGTTTCTCAGGTTGGAGTGCACTGGCATCATCATAGCTTACTGTAACCTAGAACTCCTGGGCTGAAGCAATTCTCTTGTCTCAGCCTCCAGAACAGCCGGCATGTGCCACCATACCTGGATAACTTTTATTTAAAAACTTTTAGTAGAGACTGGTCTCGCTGTTTTTCCCAGGGTGGTCTCGAACTCCTGAGCTCAAGTGATGCTCTTGCCTTGGCCTTCCAAAATGTTGGGATTACAGGCATGAGTCACTGCTCCCAGCCCCAATATCTTCTTTTAAAGACAGATAAACTGAAATACTTTTCAAGGCAAGAAAAATATCCTCCAAAAATTAAAATGGAAACTAGTATGAAAATGAAGGTAAATAAATAAACATGGGGAAATATACTTGGAAATGGGTTAATCATACTACACGTGAAGTGAATCAAAGATCAAACAGTCTTAATGGAGTTCACATCATTCACTTTTAGCACATCATTTACCTTTCATGCAGTTTCAATTCTTTGACAAAAATGCATGCACAACTTATGGTAACATTGTAGTGTCACCGTACAAACAACCCAAATGTATTCATTTCTCAATGTCATGAATCAACTATGAATTAAGGTGATTCTCAATAATTATATTCTCTGGATAGATGGAAAAATGAGTATAATGATGCCTCACTTTATATTTTGATTATTTCAGTGAATTCTTGCATAAAATACTATATTTTGGAAATTCTGTAAGAAAGTGTATGGTGTAGCCAAAACAAAAAGGCACTGGATCAACTCTCAGAAGTTACTTTGCTTCTAAGTGTTCATTTATTTCTGGAATCACTTTCAGCTCTAAATCTTCTAATTTTAAATCTAAACCTCCTGTTTCCCTGATTTTAATTGCACCAAAGTAATGAACTATTGTTGTGAGTCACAAAAAATTTACTACTGGTATAATAAATTATATATAAAGAGGGAGAAAATTGATTACTTTTTAAAACTATAAAATTGAAATTTTAAATTTTAAAATGTTTTTAAAATATATAAAGTGCAAATTATTTAGCTTGAGATAATTAACTTTTGGAGTAAAATTTAAAATGGTCCAACTATAAAATTCACCAGAGCCTCATGTCACAGGGCCCCACGAACATTACTCAAAGTAATATTGGAAATGATTAAAGAGAGCTCCTCTTCTCAGGAGGTCCCTTCCCTGTCTGGCTACTTTAGAACAGCTCATTAAACATTAATGATATTCTTTTATCAGATGTTTAGTGTTATTTATTAAGTTTCAGGCTCATCTTCTATTTAAAAAAAGAACCAAATTTCAGCAAATTCTATCCTGTCTCATTTTGGTGGCCAGTGCTTCATTAGTGCCCTGAAAAAGTAAAGATTGAATTCTCAGTAACTTCAGAAGTTTCTGTTTTAATTATATTTTGTTAATGCAATAAGCAAATCAATGTTTTCATAAATCTCCATTAAAATATTTTTTCTAAAAAGTGTCCAAAGGAATCCCTGTATTAGATATGACACCTATGTTTTATTAAGTGAAAGCCATTACCATTAAATGGTAAAGAAAACGGTACTGAAAGCAAGCCTGTAATACTATAAGCATAGCACTAGGCATTTCTAGCCCCTTTAAACATCTCACTTATCCTTTCAATACTGTCATGATGTAGAAATTATTATTATCTATATTTTACATTTAAGGAATGATTAAATAATCTTCTGAAGCTATCACCATGAATACAGGATTCACAATTGAGCCTCTCTGACTCTAAAGCCTATACATCCACAATCTCTGCTCCAATGATATAATAAATTACAAAATTGCAAATGAAATTAAAACATTAATGTGTACTTCATACAGAAAAAAATTGACCTTATAATTTTTGAATTATAAATAAATATCTTTGTTTCAAATTCTTTCCCTTTGAATAGATACAAAATTATTTTTTGTATATTTATCTTATATCTAGCAACCTAACCTCATTTTCATGTTACTTGTAATGATATAAAAATTATATCCCACAGAGGGCTTTATTAGTCCTTTTCCAAAATTTACATGGTACATTCCTTTATTTTAAAAGACTGATCCTAGTCTTAGAATTTTTATTAGAAATAACTGCAAAATTCTATTAAATATCTTTTTAGTATATAATGATATAATCTACTGATATACTAAAGTATTTTTATTTGTTTTCTAAATATAGGCTACCAATATATTCTTTAAAAATCCTATTTTTTCACACATATGCTGATCTTTTCAAATACTGCTGCATGCTATTTACTAATAGCTCATGTAGGGTTCTTTTGTGCATTTAAATTTTCAAATGAGACAGAATCATCATTGTCTTTTTCTTTAAAACGTTTTAGAATATGACTTAAATTTTTAAAGTTAAAATTATGATTCTCTAAAAAATGATTAAAGTTCTCTATATTTTTCTATGGTTGGAATCGTTTAAAGAACATTGGAATATCAGTGCTACAAGCATCGTAATATTCAACTATACATCCATCTGCTCTGGTGCTTTTTTGATAACTGATCTTTAAACAGCTCTAGTATTTAAATGGCATATTACAGTTTTCTACTTTCTCTTGAAAATATTTTAGTAATTTATTTTTTTATAGGAACTCATTCCCTTCCTTTAGATGTTCATGCTTCATCAGTGCAGAGCCACGCCTAATATTCTACTAAATTTCTTTTAACCTTTCTTGCTTCTGGAGTTACTTCTGCTTTCTCATTTATAATTTTACATATTCTTTCTTTATATATTTTCCATAATTTGTGCCTCAAGGGGTTTATGTTGGCCATTTCAAAGAATAATCCAATTTTGCATTTATTTAATCATTTTTGCATTTGCATTCTATTCTAGCAATTCCAGTTTTCATTGTTACTAAATTCTGTTTTCCTAGTTTCTTTTGATGCTCTTTTTCTAATTCCTTTAGATTCACAGTTTATTTTTTATCTGTTTTCTTTCTTCAAAGCTCTCTAAAGCTAAAATTCTATACTGATCATAGCTTTTACTGGATGTGTCTATTTTGTTAGGAAGGGATCTTCTTTTCCATTAACTCATATATAGTTTGTAATTTCCCTTTGGTTCTAAGAGTTATCTAAGAGTGTTTCTTAATGTCCTAATTTTTTGTTTTAGTTTTGTAATAAAGTTGCCTAATAAATTGTGTTAGTTTTCTAATAAAGTCTCTTAATACAGAATGTGACCTGTTGAAATGCCTTCCTTTTTTGAATTTACAAACAGTTCAGATACTTTCAAAGACTAAACTTCCTAAAATGAATCCCTTCTCATTAGCAGTTTCATAATTTTAATAATGTGGTTTCTCCAAAAGGAATCTTGCCATTTCAACATTATAAAATAAGTGTATAGGACTCATATATATATATATCATTATTGACATAAGGTAAGGTTTTGTGGGATACTTTAAATACTCATCAACAGTAAATTCCTAATGTCATTTTTCTCATGACAGTGAAAGAATTTTACTCAGAACCCCATAACTTCTGTTTTTCACTTCATCCCTTATCCATCCTTACTAGAAACTGTGGGATAGCGATGGACATACTGTATCATTGCATATTGCTATGAATTTCGTTCAATTCATAAAGTTGTGTATGTGTTTGATACAACAGGGGCCTTAGTTTGGTTCCCTCTCACAGTTCCACAGTTTGCTTTAAATGTTGAGTATGAAGTTTATAGCTAATATTTCCTTATCTCTTCTTTCTTATTCATAAGTCCTTTAAGGGTCAACAGTCACATCAGTGCTATCATGAAGGTTTAATTCCAAGGGAAGAATTGGTTAGTATTGATAATACAGCCACGTATTGTAGGGAAGTAATATCATATGGAAAATCCCATCTTAAAATTCACATATTTAATTTTTTTAAATCAGTATAGAATACTAGGAGGAAATATAAAGCACATAGATAGGAGACTGGAAGGATGTTAAGACTACTTACAGTGCCAAATCTCTGCATGAAATTGAAGAGAAGTTTTAAGCATTCTACTGTATTGTGTGAACAAATATAAATTAGTCACTTCACTGTCCTTAATTTGAGAAAATATTTTAATGCATTGTTTTTGTCTGCAACAGAAGGACTTTAGATAATTGGACTAAAAGATACACGAAAAAGACTTTTTTTTTTTTTTTTTTTGAGATGGAGTCTCGCTCTGTCGCCCAGGCTGGAGTGGCATGATCTCAGCTCACTGCAACCTCTGCCTCCTGGGTTCAAGTGACTCTCCTGCCTCAGCCTCCTGAGCAGCTGTGTTTACAGGCATGCACCACCATGCCTGGATAATTTTTGTAATTTTAGTAGAGACTGGGTTTTGCCATGTTCACCAGGCTAATCTCAAACTCCTGACTTCAAAGGATCTTCTTCCCTCAGCCTCCCAAAGTGCTGGGATTACAGGCATGAGCCATCACTCCCAGTCAAAAATGATTTTTAATTATCATCTTAGATGTGCTATTATTTAGATAAGCTAAACTCAAGGGTAAAATATAAGTATATAAATTTTAATACATAAGGCTATATAAGTGTAATATTGTGCTAGCCCATGCTATCCTTCTCATAAATTATACAGTATTAGGTTTATGACTAGCATGAGCCTGAATATATAGCCATCAAACAGGAAAAATAGAAGCTACATTTACTCAACGTTTGTTTTATACCAGGTGCTGTATTCTAATATTTTCTTTCATTTAATCTGTATGATAAGGATTAAATATACTTATAGGTACTCTGAAGTGCAAACTCCAAGGCTCGGAAAAGGTCACTCACTTTTTAACTGATCTGGCAGAAGTTATCTTTTGGACCAGATTGTTGTGACTCCAACATATCTCCTAAGCCAGTCTTTCTCAAGCTATCTATGATGAAAGGCTACATTTTTATTATTCCAATATCTCACAGACCAATATTTTGTAAAACGCAACATAATGAATAATTTTAAAAATTAAACATATACAATTATAAGTACATATTTTATATTTAGGTTCAGCAGACAAAAAATTACTCTGTCAAATTCCTATAAAAATTTCAAGTGTTTATCCTTAATTTTGTTCTTACTGCAGACCATTAAAAATTCATGAATCAACCCTAGGCCACAGGGTACAGTCTGAGTAGGTGGCCAACATATTTCCTATGAGTATTAGGTGAGCATTTCAATATTAGGTGTTTCTTACAAAAATTTTCATAGAAGATTAACAAGAGTCATGACTGAATGAAAAATATGCATGAATCTCATAAAATGTTCTCCAATTACATACAAAGATGTCCACATTCTAATCCCTGGAATTTGCGAATGTGTTACCTGAAATGGCAAAAGGGACTTTGCAGATGTGCTTATTAGGTTAAGGATGTCAAGATGGAGAGATTATCCTGGAATATATGAGTGAGCCCAATGTAATAACAAGGGTCTTCATAAGAGAGAAGCAGTAGAGTTAAGATTCAACGAAGGAAATATAACAGTTTAAGCTGAAATCAGAGAGATTTGAAGCATTGTGCTGCTGGCTCTAAAATGGAAGAAGGTGATGCAAACAAGGAATGCAGGTGGACTGCAGACGCAGAAACAGGCAAGGAACTAGATGCTTCCCCTAGAGCCACACTGGTCTTAGAACTTCTCACCCCCAGGACTACAAAATAAATGTGTTTTATATTAAGCTAATACATTTGTGAAAATTTGTTATAGCAGCATTTGGAAACTAACACAGATGTTGGTACTTGGAAGTGGGGCACTGCTAGTAACAAATACCTAAAAATGTAGACAGTGGCTTTGGAATTGATAATGAGAAGAGGCTGGAAGAATTTTGAGAAGCATAATACAAAAATTATAGATCTCCTTGAACAGACTGTTATTAAAAACAAAGATTTGGTTAAAGGCTCTGCTGGTGCAGACTCAGGAGGAAGTGAGGAGCATGGTAGAGAAAACCTTTAACTTCTTGGGGAATATCTAAGTTGCCATAAATAGACCGTTGGTAAAAATGCAGACATTGAAGGAGATGCTGGTGAGGCCTCAGAAGCAAATGAGAAACATGTTATTGGAAATTGGAGAAAAAGAATCTTTGTTTTATAGTGGCAGAAAGTTCAGCTGGACTGATTCCTACAATTATGTGGAAGTCAGAATTACAAGTGATGAAGTTACATATTTAGCTGAGGAGATTTCTAAGCAAAGTGTTGAAAGAGTGGCCTGGTTTCTTCTTGCTGTTTATAGTGAAATGTGAGAGGAAAAAGATGAATAAAGGGAATAACAATTAAGTCAAAAAAGACCAGGACTTGATGATTGGGAAAACTGTTAACCTATGAAGACTTCAAAAGGCTAAAATTAGGAGATGTGTTTTCAAGAAAGCATACTTGGAGAGAAAGCCAATTTTATGTCTGGATAACATTTTGCTAGAGACTTATAAGGATTAAAAGGTCTGAGTGAAAGCAGGGCTCTTTGAAGTGATTAGGCATGTGTTCACGGATCCCCTCAGCCACTTCAACAGAGGCCAAAAATGGAGTTGAAATTATTCAAGAAAGATCTGTAGAGGAGCCTGTTTTTCTAATGGAGTGAATCCTAGATATGTACACAGGAAAATCACAATGTTCTTGAGAATCCTACAACGGTGGTAACACCATCAGCTTGGACTGAAATAGGCAGAAAAGGGATGAAATGCAAGAAGGCTGACAGACACTCAAAATTCTACAGGTAGGAGATGGCTGACAAGAATACCTGGTTGAAAATATGTGCAATCCTTCATGAAAATGAAGAAATAATTCTGGACTAGGCCCAGAGAGCAGATTCAAGCCACAGAGGATTATTCACAGGCCTTGAAATCTAATGGAATTTTCCCATGTAGGTTTCTACATTTCTTGAGACTGGTAACTCCTTTTTCCTTTCACTTTATCCCTTTTTATGTAGGAATGTCTGTAACTGTTATCCTATGCCTGTTCCTCCATTGCATTTGGGAACATATAATTTGTTTTGTAGTTTCACAGCTCCACAGATGGAGAGGAACTCTGCTCAAGGACAGATTATAAACAGATCCTTAGCCATACCTAATTTAAATAATTTGGATAATGAGATTTGGGACTTTTAAGCTGATTAAATTTAGATGACATTTTGAACTTGAGTTGATGCTATGATTGACTGAGACTTTTGGAGACCTGAGAATGTGGTGAAATGTGTTTTGCATGAAGGAAGGATCTCAATCTTTGGGAGCCAGAGGGCAAATTATGGCAGATTGAATCACGGTCCTCAAAGTAACTCCATCCTAATCCCCGAAAACTGTAAATATGTTACCTTAAATGGCAATAGGAACCTTTTTGGATGTGATTGGGTTAAGGATCTTGAGATGGGAGGATTTTTCTGTAGTATTTGGGTGGACCAAACATAATCAAAAGGGTCCTTAAAGGACGGAAGTAGGAGAGACCATTTTCAGAGATGGGATGCAAGGACAGAAGCAAAGGTCAGAGTGCAAGAGAAATCTGAAGATGCTACATTGCTGGCTTTGAATATAGAGAAAGGGGTCAAAGAAGTGACATAGTTTCTAGAAGCTGGGAAAAGCAAGAAAATAGATTTTCTTCTAGAGGTTCCAGAAGGAATGTAACCCAACCAATACCTTGACTAGGACATTTGACCTCTAGAATAATACATTTGTGCTGCTTCAAGCCACTAAGTAGATGGGAATTTGTTATAGCAGCCACAGGACAATACAAATGCCTCTAACTATTATAATTTGGGTAAAAATATTCACATACCAGGAATCTCAGAGTTAAAATAGCAAAGAGTATGCTTAACAAGACACTAAAAATTAACTTATAACACTTAAAAATCCTGATGATATTTTTCTGTTGATAGTTATCTTGTGGAAATGTGACAACTGTGACAACACAAAAATGGAACATCTCATCACTCCGAGAGGATGAATTCTGCTTTGTAAACTGAAAGAAAAGTAATTCAATAAATATAGATTGCTGTTGTATAGTCAACACAGTTTTTCCTAACGGTGCATTAGCATCTGAAAGTGCAGGAGGAATGGTTTATTTAGACTTTGAATCCATTACCATAAATGAGGGCCCCCTTCACCAAGGACCCCTCTTCAATTATCTCATCAACTTAATTTCAAAAATCATACGAATAGTTTTTAAAAGCCACTTCAAATGTTATAGGGCAATGAGATTGCCCATAGTTCAGGCAGTAATATGTATTCAGTAATTGGAATTATGGCATGATTTATTCTCTTTTAAGGATGTCTAAGTTCTTTTAAGAGTCAGGATATAATCACAATAGAAACACACATATAACAAAGTGGTTTCAAAACATCCCTTACCTGTGTAACAAGTGGCTCCAACAGCCTTTCCACTGTCAGTGTCCGGATTTCCAAACTTTTGGGGTCCCATTTCAGAATGATAGGTGAAGTTGCCGAAGTCATGCTCCCTGTGGGAACACGTTATCAGTTAGAAATAATGATCTTGGAAATAAATTGTAACTTTGGTCATTCAAAACAAGTAAATCACTGAAACTTAGAACATACTGGAAATAGCATCTCTGGTCCAACCTGGTCAAATTAGAGATGGGAAAACCAGACCAGTACACTGTGAGGTGGCAATTTTGGAATCAGATTAAAAACTGAGGTCTCCTCAGCATACTGGTGTATTTTAGGCCCGCTTCTGGGACCCAATAGCCACTGAAATATTTCATTTACTCAACAGTGAGCATGCATACTTATCTGCTATATACTGCAAAAGATTTTGGTCTTGCCCTCAAGTAGCTAAAGGTTTAAAGTTAGAGACCGCCAAATATGGGAACAATTAGGTCTCACTGTGACACATGTTGTGATTAAGAAACACAGAGAGGACTATGGGAGAGGTGAGGAAGGGACATCGATGTCAGTCTGGAGAGAACAACAAAGGATAGCAGGAAGCAAAGTAAATCCATCAATGATTACTAGATGTAAGAACCCCTTTAAAACAAAAGACTACTTTTTTCTTCACATCACAACTGACCCCTGAGAATATCATACTCCTTGGGGCAAGAGTTTCAGTCTTTTAAATAAGAAAGACATCTTGCAAACTAAGTGCCAATGGTTCTAAAAATTATCTGCTACTATTTACATGCTCTCTGATTATTCACTACATTTACATTCTTGTCCCATAAAATCAGTGACTGATAAGGTTATTTATTTCACTCTAAAGCAATCCTCTCTTACCTAAGAACCACTGACATGCAGATAGCAGTCTCCACATAACAAGCAAAAAATTACAGTTCTAGACCATCCCCCCCCCAAAAAAAAATTATACATTCTATCAAGTGTGTGTTTCTTTCATCAAGAAATTGCTAAATACATTCTGACATCTAACTACTGGACAAGCAACCTTAGATTGTACAAACTGAATCTGAATCACTTGTCTTAATACCAACATAAATCAAAATGTCCCTGTCTGTTCTTTTATTCTGAACCAATGTCCCCATTCAATTCCATCCTTATAAACCAATATAGATGATTATTTCTACTAGAATTAACACAACAAAGGTCTATCACAATAGGCACTAGTAGAAATGTGCCTCTTTACTGGCTCTCCTACAGCTAAGGCTTTTGCAAATAGACCCAACCAATTTGCTTTAAAAAAAAAAAAAAAGAAGAGGCAAAGACACAGTGTGCTGGTATTTTAACTCTCTCCAAATGCCATGTTTTAAATAAACTAAGCATAGCAATCCAACCATACAGACCGATTTAGATTTGGGTTTCTTCATCACAACAATAGTTGGCACCGACATGCTGCCTGTCCTCCAAAAACCTAAAAACACTTTACACACTTTCCATTCACACTACCAGCTGCCACAAAGCAGCTCTGTCATATACAGAATTCTGCGTCTGGGCAACACACCTTCTCATGCCATAGAAGGATAAAGATGCCGGATGCTTCCTGCAGACACTGGGATACCTTCATCCCTACTGAAGCCAGAACTACCTACATAATCTTAGTCCAGTACTTATGATACAGCTATTCCAAGTTTCTGGAGAAGTTCCCTGAGAACCTTTTTCAAACTCTGATGGAATCACAAGTGGCATAATAATGATGATGAACAAGGAAGTTCTGTAGGAAAGCTGGATACTCAGTCGTGAAATCATTGTAACATGATAGTGACAGGTACTGGGTAAGACTGCATAGAGAATTTCCTAACATGAACACGCTTGTAGACATACGCTGATAGATCAAGGAAGGCACATAATATTACAGCTCTTCCATTATGTAACTTTTAAAACATGACACAAAAATGTTGGGGAAATCACAACAGAGACATTAATCTAGCATGCATCAAGCAGAAGTGAGGGATACTCCTCAAACAAAGATCTCAAGCCAACTATGAGCCAAGAAGCAAGAGTTAATTAGGGCCTTCAGTCCTGAAGGTCACAGAGCCCTTATAAATCTAAAAATAAAAGAATAATAGTGCCCAGACAAATCATTCAAATTTTATTCCTTTGAGGATCAATCTTTTCAGTCATTTCTTGTGACAATGGTAAAATTCAATAGCAAAGAAAAGGTTACACGGTACTAATTTGTTGAAGTGGAAAAATAAGTCATAGAAACTTTAAATGCTGTTTTCCATCCATGCTGTTTCTGATACACTTGAGACTAAAACCAGGAATTCTGTCTCTACCCCATAATCTTTTCACTGTTTGGTTTACTAACCACATTAGCAACAAACAAAAGGAGTAGTGGTGGGGACTGCAAAATCCCCACCTCTAAACCCACGATGTTGATATGTAAGATTCCCCTTGAGTTGCCTGAAAGGGGCATTTTAGCTTCATATCAGCTATTGAGCACAAGGTAAGAAGCTCCCCTGCCTGTGATACTTCAGCTGGTATCATCTTTACAGTTTGCTGTTTCTAGAAAATGTGTTCTCGTCCTGCTATGCCCTGCTACTTTCAAAATATTTGATTGCTTTCCGCTGTCTGTGTTAGACCTTGTAGTAGGAACAGTTTCCTTA
The DNA here is from genome assembly GCF_002776525.5 of Piliocolobus tephrosceles. Classification (NCBI taxonomy): domain Eukaryota; kingdom Metazoa; phylum Chordata; class Mammalia; order Primates; family Cercopithecidae; genus Piliocolobus; species Piliocolobus tephrosceles. The sequence goes on along the minus strand of NC_045448.1, from coordinate 80,463,367 downwards.
CAAAAGCCTTGGCCAATTGGAATTGCACGAAAACAGAAAAAAAAGGTTCTATTCCAAGATAGTAATCATAACCATAATCTTCTAGATTCACTCATTAATGATCTTTGCCTCCAGTGTTAAATTATGAACAAATTAGGGCATAGAAGGCAAAATGAGTCAAGCATCTCTAGAGCAAAAAGGGAGGCAATGGTAGTCAGAAAATAGGAATTGATGACTTGGTATGTGGCCCCTCTGACAAGCACACACAATAAGGTGACTCCTAACTGAGATGTCATCCCACATGAAATATATTCAATATTTATGAATTAGGAAGGACAGAGAAAAATGCATAGGCGTTTGAGGTAGATTGGAGGATTTTTCAGCAAATAGTCATTTCCTTCCCATCCTCACCTCCATGAGAAGAGAGTATTTTCCTATTCCATTGCTACTGGGCTCTGGCTAAAGGAATGTTAAGAAATATGATGTGAGTAGACATTTGGAATGTGCTTACTTAGTTGGGCTTCTCCTCTATGCTACTGCCTTCTGCCATAAGAGTCAAATATAATCTACTGGTCCAAAAAGAAAGAAAGACACATGGAGCACACCTGAATCCGAGCTGGCGCTGGAGCCAAGCACAGCTAAGGTAAGCCTAGTCAGCCAACTCTCAACCAAGCCATCAACACATGACCAAGAAGTAAATGCCTGCTGTTGTATATTGCATGCCATTGAGATTTTGCCATTAACTACTAATCAGCAATAGCTAACACAATGGTATCAAATAGACTTTTGTTTAATTGAAGCTCTGCAATTTATCAACTCTGTGATATTGTCCAATTGCCTGCCCTTTCTGAGTTCCAGTTTCCTCAAATGAAAAATCAGGATAATAAGGATTGTATAGGCTTATTGTGAGGATTAAATAAGTTAATGGATAGAAAGCATGCTAACATTTCTGGAATATTTGTTATTATTGTTATGTTGTCATTATTTTCCCAAATTTAAATTTCCTTTTTTTTTTTTTTTTGCAATTCTTTATCTCTGAATTAACAGGTAAACACTCATTAAAATAGAGATCCAGATTTGCACTCCTTTGTGTGGAACAACCAAATTGACACAAACAAGAAAACAAGAGAACAAATCAAGTGTGCAGTCTCACGAGCCCTTCATCTTTCTGAGGATAAAATGATATATAGTCTCAATTCCATCTGTGCAATTAATACAGTCTGTTTGCCCACAAAAGGAAATTTACATAAAGCAAATAAATTTCTTCTCACTGATTTGAATTCAAAGTAAAAAATCGTATTTTACTTACCTTTGGTAGAGAGAATACAGACTGGATACAGTCAAAGAGTGAAAAACAAGATTGTAAATAACAAAAGACAACAAGATTATCTTCTTCCATACAGCAAGCACAGTGTTACAAACCTATGAGAAAGCTCCCAGAATTTTAATTTCTGAGAAGAGTTTCTTCATGAAAAGTTTCAGCTGGGCACAGTGGCTCATGCCTGTAATCTCAGCACTTTGGGAGGCCGCAGTGAGTGGATTGCTTTAGCCCAGAAGTTTGAGACCAGCCTGGACAACATAGTGAGACCCAATATCTACAAAAAATACAAAAATTAGGTGGGCATGGTGGCATAATATTGTAGTCCCAGCTACTCAGGAGGCTGAGGTGGGAGGATCACCTGAGCCCAGGGAGGTTGAGGCTTCAGTGAGTCATGATTGTGCCACTGCACTCCAGCCTGAGCAACAGAATGAGATCTTTTCTCCAAAATAAATAAATAAATAAAATAAAGAAGACAGAAAGAAAAGTTTTAAATTGTGTATCCATGTAAGGTAATAATATAGCCCACCTGGTAATACTTTAATTTCATATTCTTTCTGTGGTGGTAAGAGAGAGGCACAGGCCAGGATGCTAGCAGCCATTTGTCACTCATAATAGAAAATACAAAACCTGACAGAAAAGAAAAGTCAAAGTAAAATGAGCTCCTCTATGAAGCAACTAAGGATTAAGGGGCTTATTTCCTTGGAAAGTGTCCTGATAAGTAGAAACGGCCTCGAGTTCCCATACCCCAAGGAATGCCTTCAAATGCCAGATATGTTAATGTAATGCATCATTCACTGCAGAAATTCCCCTTTTCAAACCTTCCTGGAAAATGTCTTTGGAATTCTCTGCCTCACCTTTCTAAGTTATCTCCATTCTTTCTACTGTTGTTTCACATCGCGATAGTCCAGGATGCTTTCCAGTTGCCGGAGGGACCACCCAAACCTGCTTTCTCTCCACGAAGCTCCAGCTTCAGATTCTCCTCATGATTTTTTTTTCTTCACCAATACTGAGCACTACTGCCATCAAACTCCATGAAGCTTTATATGATAGGCTAGCTTTAGTTGATACAAATTCATAAGTTAACGACTAACAATGCCTGTCATTATCAGAGAGCTGTGGAGATCATTCACCTGCCTCTGCATGTATGATGTTGAGTCAGTTACATTACCAAAGCTTCAGTTTCATTGTTTGTAAAACAAGGATGGTGATAGCATTATATTATTAAAAGATTTGTTCTGCAAATCAGTGAAATAATTGCACATGCATAAGTGATGGTTTTTCTTCTTTGCAATGTTGTCTACATGAGTTATCATCCTAACCCTCAAGACACCAACTGGGGTAGGGATGCCACTGGAAAATCTCACAAGACAAGATGCCTGAAAAAACAGATTTACTGAGAAAGGGAGAGAGATGAGATAAGGTGAATTTTCTAAATTTCCTCAGCATTTCAAGAATCAAGTCTGAAAACCCTGAATTGCTTTTTTTCTGCCTTTTTTATATTTATTTCTTTAAATTTCTCCCCTATTTAGGGTAGTTGGCAGGTATTATTAGTACCGAGTCTCCTGTACATTAAATTGCTTTTTCCATGAGTAAAATAATATGGACTAATGAGCTTTTACTATTATCTCCCATTTATCAATGAGGGAACTACAGTATAAAACAGTTAAGAAAGTTGCTCATGGTCATAAAACTTGAACCTTGGCTGGGTGCGATTGCTCATGTCTGTAATCCCAGTTCTTTGGGAGGCTGAGGTGGGAAGATTGCTTGAGTCCAGATGTTTGAGACTAGTCTGGGCAACAATGAGGAAACCCCATCTCTACAAAAAAACAATACAAAAATCAGCCGGGCGTAGTGGCGTGCACCTGTAGTCCTACCTACTCCAGAGGCTGAAGTGGGAAGATGGCCTGAGCCCAGGAGGCAGGAGCTGCAGTGAGCCGAGATCATGCCATTGCACTCCAGTCTGGGTGTTAGAGTAAAACCTCAACTCACCTCAAAAAAAAAAAAAAAAAAAAAAAAAAAAAAAAAAAAAAAAAAAAACTTGAACTTAAATTGTCTTGACTTCAGAGTTTATGCTCAAAACCACTCTGGCGTACTGCTTCTAGAGAAAAATCCCAAGGCTTAGTTACACCATGGAGCTTCTCAATCATGGGAGGAAATAGAGGTAAGGACACAAATTAAAAAAATGAGGAGCCAGCCATTTCTGGAGAATGAGAGAAGAGGCAAGAGAGAGATATAAAAATGTTAGACTAGATGAGGGAGACACCAACAGCAGGTGTTCTAATACATGCATGGGGCTCATGGGCAATGTGGCTGCTTTTCCTGGTGAGACAGAGCAGGTCTAGAGGTCAGTTTCCCCAAGTTGCCACTGGTCTTACGTGGTGAGAGTAGGATGCTGGCTATAAAGCTGGGTCAGCTAATGAGCAACACAGGGGCCTGGTAAAGTCAAGAGAAGGACTTGTGAGGTGTAATACAAAGTAGACAAAATTTTGGCCCAGTGACCTCAGCGCCCTTGTGTTATGCTTGTAAATATCTTATATTACATGATCAAGGGGATTTTACAGATGTGATCAAGGTTACCAATCAGTAGCCTTTAAAATAGGGAAATTATCCCAAAGTATCTGGGTAGAACCAATGTAATCACATGAGCCCTTAAAAAGCGGATCTTTTGGCCGGGCACGGTGGCTCACGCCTGTAATCCCAGCACTTTGGAAGACTGAGGTGGGAGGATCACGAGGTCAGGAGTTCAAGACCAGCCTGGCCAACATGTTGAAACCCCATCTCTACTAAAGATACAAAAAAATTAGCCAGGTGTGGTGGTGTGGTGGCCACCTGTAACCCCAGCTACTCGGGAGGCTGAGGCAGGAGAATTGTTTGAACCCAGTAGGCGGAGGTTGCAGTGAGCCAAAATCATGCCATTGCATTCCAGCCTGGGTGACAGGGTGAAACTCCATCTCAAAAAAAAAAAAAAAAAAAAAAAAAATCAGATCATTCTCCTGGCTATCGGTGGAAGAGAACATGATAGAGATACAGCAGAAAAGGATGTAGGCTGGGTAGGGCTAAGGGAAAAGGCAGAGGGATTTGAATTGAGAAAAACTTAACCTAGTTGCTAGAGGGACCACATAAAAAGCATGGAAAAGAATATGGGTGGCCTCTGGGAGCTGAATGAGTTCTGACTGAAAGTCAGCAAAGAAATGAGGGTCTCAGTTCCACAATCACATGGAACTGAATTCAGTCACCAACCTAAATGAGGTGAGAAATGAATTCTTCCCCAGAGCCTCCAGTAAGGAACACAGCTGTATCAGGTTACCAAGTTACTTGATGTTTATCAAGTTAAACGTACTAAGTTTGTGGTAACTTTTTTTACTGCAGCAATAGGAAACAAATACAAATAGTTCTCAGATTTGTGTGTCCATGACAATCACCTAGAGGCCATGCTAAAACACAACTTCTGGGACCCACCCCAAGAGTTTCTGATTCATTAGGTCTGGGGTGGGTTGGAGAATTTTCATTTGTGACAAGTTTCCAGAGGATGCTGCTGCTGCTGGTTCAGGAATGACGCTTTAAGAACTACTGCTGTAATCAGGAACCATCACCACACATGCCAGTGGGGAAGTAGTTATCAGGAAGATATGATATATCTCTGCTCAGACCAGATGACCAGTAGGAACAACATCTCTTTATTTGGGGACCATAAAACTAAGTCTTCCAACTTCCATATATGTTATCTGAACTATGACAGTGGTTCTAATTTCTGTTGATATTTTTTTGAGATGGAACCTTGCTCTGTCACCAGGCTGGAGTGAAGTGATGCGATCTAGGCTCACTGCAACCTCCTCCTCCCCAATTCAAGCTATTCTCCTGCCTCAGCCTCCCAAGCAGCTGGGACTACAGGTGTGCACCACCACGCCCAGCTAATTTTTTTTTATTTTTAGTAGAGGCAGGGTTTCACCATGTTGGCCAGCATGGTCTCGATCTCTTGACCTCGTGATGTGCCCGCTTCGGCCTCTCAAAGTGCTGGGATTACAGCCATAGCCACCAGGCCCGGCCTGTTAATTATATTTTTAAAGTACCTCTAGGATGTGGATACTCTATTGTAAGAGGGGCTATTCTGGAGCTGAAGAGAGTATCTGTGTGTATGTGTATGTGAAGATAGGAGCAGAAGTTAAGGAATGAAAAACAGGAGAAATCTTTTGTTTATTATCTACATATCTCTAGAAAGTAGGCATCCTGGCTCCCACGAGAATACACTCTGCCATGACAATACCACGTCCAAATGGAGGTGGGGGGAGAATGGCATTTGTCATACTTCCTGGTGCTACCATGTGTATGAAAATCGCCTGCTCTGGTGGCCAAACTATGGGAAAGCCTGCATCGTATCTTCCTCCATTAACTCTGCTCAATTCAAGCTCATTTCCCCTAACTTTGACTATAATGAGGTAGTATATCACCCATCACTATTCTTTAAATAATAACCATTCAAAGCTCTGGCTCAGTGAACTGAGAAGTGACCCAAGATGCAAGCTGCTGCTGTAATTACAGGATCTGTCACCCCTTTTATTCAAAATTGAAGTGATATGCAATGTCTAAGTAGTTTTTGCAATTTGCAGTGAAGGCAGGGTGGGGTGCGGGTATCTGCTATTGCTAAAGTGTAGTTCAGCACTTTCCTCAAATATTACAATGTTTGCAAGACCTCTATTCTTGGTAAACCCATACCTTTTAACAAAACACTCAAATGCTGATGAACAAAAATATCATTCTAATAATTCGAAAATATTACTGTAATAATAATCAATGTCAAAGCATAAATGCATATCCTTTTCAGAATCTCCTTTTTCTTCTACCCAAATAAACAAAATGTTACCAAAAATATATAAACGAAGAAAGCTCCAAAGCCTCAAGTCCTTCAAGGTGGTAAGTTGAGACTAATAATATGTGGCCTAGAGTTTGCTGATTAAAAAGAAATAACCATGTCTATATCTCACTGAAATGGGTTTTTATACTTGCAATAGCACACTCATAAAATTGAATACTATGTGCCAATTTTATAGAAATTCACCGCTCCTGGAGTATGCTAATAGAAAGTCAGTAATTTGAAATTGAAAATAAAATTTAGTATCTGTCAAATTCATTTCTTTGCTTTTCACTGCATTCATAGTCTTATCATTTTACTTCATTTTGGAAACATACACAGACTCAGTCTACTCCTAAATTATGGGTTGTTTACCACTTGAGTGTGAACCTATGTGATATCCAGGTAAGTAGGACTTACTCTATATGCCATGCGAGGTATCCAGTGTCCCATCAAGGACTCAAGTTGTCTAAATGAAATTTCTTAACTAAAGGTTAACATTTTTCAACTTGCTTATTATCCTTCAGCAACACAATTCATATTTGGACAGTAGATTCCAACAACTGAAAATCAGAACTGTTAGTATTCCAGGTAACATATCTTGAGGAATTATCTTTATAGTCCAAAAGTAACTAAATTATTTGATAGGAACATAGCTTCTTTGGCAATTAATTTATTCTTTGTTCTTCTGCCTATAAATTAGAATTTCATATGCATTAACTACATATCTCAAATCTTCATCAGAATCTCATTTCATATTTAGATTATAGCAAAATAGCTATCAAACTGCCTTCCTTTAGTCTCACTGTATAATTTAGCCCAAAGTAATTATCCTAAACATTGCTTTTCTAGAAAACCAAAACAACCGCTTAATTCGCTTTTCCAACAAGCCCCAGTTCCTCTTTGTAACCAGGCAGATATTCCATTTTCTGATCCTGCTCTATTGGATCTTATCTCTTTAACAAAAGTCTTCTGCTCTGATCAGGCTACATTACAACACATGGTTCATGCCTCTTCCTAAAGTTTCTACCTAGGGCACCTTCCTTCTCATCCTCCAATATCCAAATACTGACATCTTCAACCTGCACCTTCTTCATAATCCCTGTATTTACAGTCAGTAACAGAAGATCTTAACATTTTTCTTAACTGGCTCATTAAGAAATTGACATTAGTTTGACATAACCCACCAGGTTATAAACTCATTATGACATAAATTCAGTTTTTCATTTATTTTCTCTCATCTGTAGGATAGAGTAGAGAGTTATGCCCTTCATAAATGTTGATTAAATGTGAACTTATGACATATCCAAATATTTATCTGTACTTTTCAATTATCAATTCTTTATCTTTTCAATTGTGGGGCTATTTCCTAGAGAATAATAGCTTTTAAAATATCTTTCAGATATAATTTTAGACATATTCTTTGTTCAGTACTTCCCCAGACCCTGAAAACACATGACATTTTGGTATTATTTAGAGAACATAATTTATATTTCAGGTTTACTTTTATTTATGTATTTCAGAAAAATGTATAGTACATATTAGAAGAGGATACTAGTTTATTTAACGTGTTAAATTGTGCCCCATTTTTGTTCAGGAAAAAGTAACTTTGAGACTAGTGATATTTGATTCAGTTCTGATTTCCACATGAGTAACTTTGGGCAAAGTATAGTAGCCCACAATGCCTCCTAGAAAGTTTTCCTTCTCATTGACTCAAATTCCATTTTGTCTTCAAAGTCCTCTCAGGTCCCAACCTCTTTACGAAGTCTCCCTGTTTACACAAGCCCTAGTGACTTTTCTTTTTTCTGAATTCCACTAGCACTTAGAATGACTACCATATAATACATGATTCGAATACAAGTTGCCTGTGCTGTTATCTATTTGATTTCCTCAAGTTAAGTTTCTAATGCATCAGGAATAGAGACTCTTCGCTTTCACAATTAGCAGTGTTGGGCATTACTCAAAATGCTATGAGTACTCATGGGTTTCATTCTTTGCCAAGTTCAAGTTTCTCTCTGTCTCTCACTCTCTCTCCCTTTCCACACACACACACACACACACACACACACACACACACACACACACAATTATAGTTAAACTAAAATGCAAATGTTCTGATGCAGAAAAGAGATTTTTTACTGAATGCACCACTTTAGTTGCTACAGACCTGGAAAATAAAGTAAGTTTTCTCCTTCAGAATGCCTTCGATATTCTCTTTTTAAAATGTAGCTTTTATTTTGTTACTAGAGTCATTTGAGTTATACTAAAACTAATCCTTTTGATCCCAACCCAAATTTCCTATAATAGTTACCACAATATAATTTGAATCCCATTCAACAAGGCGTTGAAAACCTTGAAAACCCTCAAATTATAATCAAGTCGTACAAAAGTTAATTTTTTAAAGTAATTTTCATATTGATATCTTTACTTAAAAGTTAGACAACAAATTTTAAAAGAAAAAAGCTTTTAATGAGGACTTATGTCCAAAATGCATCAGAAACTCAAACTTAGTGTCTTTAAATAATTTATATAAATAAATTTTACTTTTAATGCAAGATTCTAATGCTTCTCAATTATTTCTGTGAAAGCCTTTGATATTCTAGCAGAAAAGTGCAATCCATCCCATAATGCATTATTAAATAAAAGTTTCCTGTCTCTTCATTCAGTTATCCACCCATCATTCATTCAATGCCTATATACTAACTACCCACTGTGTGCAAGCTCCAGTTAGGTGATGTGGAAAACATTAAAGTGAATTAGACATGCTTAACATTGATTGGAGAGATGAGCTTTGTTCTGACTCATCAGATTGTAAAAGCAGTGCCCATTCACCAAGAGGGGAGCCCTCAGAGAGTGAGCTCTGCCGGGGATGGGCATCTCTGGGATCATTAAATCAGTTCATTTCAACTTGGCATTTAGATTAGGCAGTAGAGAGGTAACCAATGGCAGCTCCAAATTTTGAATGTCTTGATGGAGCCATATTAAGTAGTTTGCGCAACACAGTAAAGGGGAAATAATCAATGATCTTTTGAATTGCTGCCAGAAAAAATGCAGGAAACAAATTAACCAAGACTATGAAAAGGCATCCAAGTAACTCTAGGATGGAGAGTCAAGAAGACAAAGTAATCATGATATAAAGAAAGAAATGCAGATATTTAAGAGCTATTTTCAACAGTTAAGTGGTTATAAAGACAATTAGTACCTAAGGACTTGAATTTTCAAAGCAAGCTCTAGTGAATTATTATATTTTATTTTAAAAGTCGAAGTTAAATCCACACATGTACTGGTGTGTTAAAAAGGAATTAAGTAGCAGAAACTCATAGGGAAATTATTTAAGCCTAATAGACCTGCCTCATGCAGTTTCCTATGTCATAGACTGGCTGATTCACTGGATCTAAAGTAAACAGGTACTGCGTTGCGTCCAGTGGCAGCTACAGTAAATGGGAAATAATTCTCCTGCATTGTGTTAGCCTTGCCCCTTTCAATTGAATTATGAGTCTCGAAAAGTCATAACACATTACAGCAATTATATTTGCTTAGAAGTCTTTCACAGTGAGGATTGATATTTCAGCACAAGTTGTGTTCAGCATATATATTCCTTAGTAAATCATCTTATTAAGCTTTCAATACAGAAAATCATATGTAAAAAAGAGAAACAATAACCTAGCTTTCCTTCTGGTCATCTGTGGGATTTAATTTTGTATTTATGAGCCAAAAAGTACCTCAGGTAATATGTTTTTGTAAATGTAAAATATGAATCTACCATGGCTTTAGGAAATGCAAATGAGACCCTGTTAATTTTGTACATCTCAAGATAGTATAATCCTTTCCATTAATTTCATGATATTTACATTTCACAACAACATCGATTTCACTGAACACTATGGGCCATTGGCCAAAGTTTATTATAATTATCAATAGTTTCATGTTGCTATCATCAAGTCCTAGTATGCTGGAGTGAATGGGAGTCCTTGGTCAATCACTGAGAGTGAGAACATGTGTATAAGACAGTCATGGAGGAAGGCACTAACACATACTGAGGGCGCTGTCTAAGCAGTTACTGTTCAGGCACTTGACCTATGTTACCTTACACTATCTTCACACTGCTGTCAGGTCAATACTGATGGTATCCCAGTTTTACCCATAAGAGAACTAAAGCTTGCTTTTCCAAGGTTAATGGAACTCAACCAAAATTTGCTCCAAATCTGATTTTTTCCAAGATACAATTTAACTTCCTGAAATGTGTTCAATATGTTATTTCACGGGTGGTAAGTCTTGCGGGGCAGAACAGGCTAAGAAAATACACAGCTTTAAGAAACTTCATAGAAATATGTGGATAATAAATCTTTAATGTATTGTTTAAGGTAACTGAGTGTTTAGGGACCATTTTTGACCTTTCAGTTTGTCAGAGAAGACTAGACCTTTCTAACATGCATCTCTTGTTAACACTCTGAAGATAAAAGTGAACAGATAATGGATCTAATCCAATATGGAAGGTATTTGTTTCCTGCAAGTTCAAAAAAGCATCAAATAGCTCAACACCTGTGGGCATCAGCCATAGTCATTCTAAGGTGACCAGAATCACCTCAGGTGACACATCTACAAATGTATGAAACCATCTGTTTCTAACCTTATCTCCTTCGAATTGTCTTATTAGAAGATGTTGCTTGGTTCTTCTTTCCGGCATCCCATCCCTTCCTGCCTCCTGACTAAGGCCTCATTCCATCAATTGTTCTCTCTCTTCTGTATCCTCAATTTCACCCCTTTTCTGGCTCTTTCCAGGCAGTGGAAAGTATTGTCCAATTAAAAAAGTAAAATACAAAATAAAAAATATATATATCCTTCACCATCCTACTCCTCACTTGACATTCCATACTTCCCTTCTCCTTCATGGCCTAGCTTCTTGAAAGTGTAGTCTATAATGCCTGTTCCACTTCCTCACTACCTACTCATTCCCCATCCCACAACAATCTGGCTTCTGCCCTCGCCATTCCACTGAAATTAGCCTTGCAAAATTACAAATGATCTTCTAGTTACTTAATTCAATGGACATCATGTGATTTCCCAGCTTATATACTAAAATTAGAAAGGTGTGGAGAAGATCATCTTGGTCTCGGGGAAGAATGACAAGGAAATTTATGCAGCATCCAATATTTTTATAGTATGAACTCATTTTGTTATATATAGACATATCTGGATATAGAGAATATATTTGCATATAGAAAAAGTCTGGAAAAATACACATCAAAATTTTAACAGTAGTTATGCTGGGCGGTAGGATTTAGGGTTATTCTTAAATTATTCAAAATTATTCAAAATTATATATATTTTTCACCTCATACATTGATATATATATTCTAGTTACATAATGATCACACATTCCTTATCTAAATAAAAATCAATAAGTATATCATCCTAAAACACCCAGGGTCCTCTTTTAAAATCTTATCTTATTTGATCACATAGAAATATTTGGCAATGTTGTTGTTTCTTTTGTTTCAAGAATACCACAGTCTCCTGGTCTTGTACCCTCTTAACATCTTATTCTTAGTCCTCTTTGTACCCTCTTCTTCTAGACCCATGCCCTTCATGTTTCTGCTTTGAACTCCATCACTGTGTCTCCTCTCTCTCTGCTCTAGTGCCCGTGTGGTCTCATTTATGTCAGTGTCTTACTTTACGCTGAAAACTCCCACATCGATTTCTTTAGCTCAGCGCTCCTTCCTGGGTTCCAGCCTCCTATACACAATGAGTTACTAGGTTTCCAAGCACTTCAAAATGAACAGGCTTAAAAGTGAACTCATCTTTCTACAACGTTGGTCCAACTCCTGTGGTCATATGTTAATGAACAGTACTACTATATAACGGCCCGGTACGGTGGCTCACGCCTGTAATCCCAGCACTTGGGGAGGCCAAGGCAGGCAGATCACCTGAGGTCAGGAGCTTGAGACCAACCAGCTTGGCCAACATGTTGAAACCCCGTCTCTATTAAAAATACAAAAATTAGCTGGGTGCAGTGGCGGGCGCCTGTAATCCAGCTACTCGGGAGGGTGAGGCAGGAAAATTGCTTGAACCTGGGAGGTGGAGGTTGCAGTGAGCCGAGATCGTGCCACTACACTCCAGCCTGGGTGACAAGAGTGAAACTCCATCTCAAAAAAAGAAGAGGAAGAAGAACTATCATGTATCAAGCCCTGTCAGAAATGCAGTAGTCATTTATTTTTTATTTTTATTTTTTTTTCCGTGAGGGATTCTAGCTCTGTCGCCCAGGCTGGAGTGCAGTGGTGCGATCTTGGCTCACTGCAAGCTCTCCCTCCCAGATTCACGCCATTCCCCTGCCTCAGCCTCCCAAGTAGCTGGGACTACAGGAGCCCGCCACCAAGCCCGGCTAATTGTTTTGTATTTTTTCACTGTGTTAGTCAGGATGGTCTCGAATTCCTTTCCTTTTTCTTACCTCCTACAATAAAAAGTTCAAGCCTAATAAATTCTATCAGCACCTGAATCACAACCATCTCTTCCTTCTCTCTCCGCCACTGCTGCCTTAATCAAGGCTCTTGGCATTTCTTTTTTAGATTATTGAAACAGCCTCTTGACTGGTCATGTTGCCTTCAGTCTTACTCCCTCTAATCCCTTCTTTATCCCACAGCCATAATGGTTTTTGCAAATATGAATGACATCATGTCACTGTCCCATTGAATAGCCTCTGATGACTCACACTGCCGAATAATAAAGTTCTAAATATATTAACTGCACCCCCAGTACAGTCCCATTACTCAGTATTTGCCAATTGTGCATCTTAAGTCTTTATGAACTCTAGACCTAGTGAACTGCCAGCTGTTCTCCAAACATCCCATACTCTCCCATTCCTCTTAGCCTTTTCTTGTGTCATTCCTTCCATAGGCCTGCTTCATCCCTGTTTTCCTTACTTGACTCACTTTGGTTATGCTTTGAGACTCAACTCAGGCGTCGCTTCTTGACCTTTTCAGTGTCACCCTCGATCTTACAGGACACAATGTTTCCCTCAATTGTGCCATAAATCTCACTCTATTTTAATTGTTCGGCTCATTCTCTTTCACACTACAATACTTAGATCCTTGAGGATGGAACAGTGAATTTGATATGTTTGAATAAACACATAAGTAAATGACGGGCATTAAGGGAGTAGCCCCTTCCAAACTGAATGAACTATATGAGGGAGATGCAAAATGAGGTCTCCTGAACAAACCTATCCACAAAATAGTACAGTATCATTCTCCAAAGTCACTACAATAAATACAGCTGCATCTAAAGGTATCTGTTCAACCCCAGTACTGACAGCTTAAAGAGCTCAACATTCAGAAATAGCTCCAGGAAAAAAATCAGAACCTGAGTCAGAGCCATCCCTACTGATAAGCATAAGGTCTCTTGCAGGCATTTTGCTACAGGAATACCATGATGTAATTCAGGGAAGACAGCAAAACAAAGTGGGAAAACCAGCTTCTAGTTATATCTGTATCTCCCAGCCACCAAAATTATTCTCCTGACAAATCACCTGCTCCATCTGAAACTGTAGGGCAGCAACTTTATGCCTTAAAAGCATCCATCGGTCTTCTGTATTCCCTTTAGCACTAAAATGATTTCATCATTTCGTGAAAATGCTTTTCAGCAAATTATTTTCAACTCTTATAATATCAACCAGATTCTATACTAACTATGTATAATTAGCTGGGGTTTATTTGAGAGGTTCCTTAAGGACTGCTAAGTGATGTTTGTTAAGTAAGTTCAAACACTCTTTCATATACTGGTTTTACTGACCTCGCAGAAGGTGAGCATAGGCTCTGTGATGGTTCTTCAACAATAGAGACGGATGGCCTGTCATCAGTGGGTAGAATGTTGGTCTACACTCCTCCCTCTCCTCTGACCAAAGATAGGTGGAATGAAATGTTCCCTTGGACTACTTGGGAAACAGAGGGAAACAAATGGACTCAAATACCATCTAAGACAGAATTATATTTGAGTGTAATTTAGTTAACATGGAAAACAATGCATCTCATAGACATCCTTCTTCACTCACCTCTCAAAGCCCCCTGCTCTTTCTTACTCATGTAATCACAGCTCATTCAAATATTGGTCATCTACAGGTATGGGTTAAGGCTGAATCTGTCTCTCTAGGCTAAGGAGGAGAATCATAATTATCCTATGTAAAATATATGGGATCTTTTCCTTTTTCCATTTTTTTTTAATTCACATTTGGAGATGCAGCCAAACAAGATGTGACAGCAACTCAGCTGGGGACTTCTGGGAAAGGTTTTCCTGGAATATATGGACATGTCCTTCTCCCCTGTGCACTGTTGTAAGTAGGCATGACACTGTTCCATCTATCTGAGACTATGAGGGGAGATAATGACAACAAGTGAGAATAACAGAGTTGGAAAGCGTTTATGTCTCTTATAACAACCACACATTAAATTAACCAAGACTGAAACCACCCTATCTTTAGAAACAGCAAATATGATTTCATATTATTTGCAGCCCCAAACCCTCCTAACTAACATAATACTACTGATTGTTTTTCAAATAGCATTCTTTGTGTTCAGATTGATGGACTTGTGGAACTTATGAAGGGATTGGCAAACTACGGCCCACAGTGCAAATCTGCCCAGCACTTGCTTTTGTAAATAAAGTCTGTATTGGAAGACAGTTACTCTTTTTCATGTCATCTATACTCTAGTTGCTTTTTCACCAAAATAGCCGAGTTGAGTAATTGAGACAGAGACTGCATGGCCCACACATATGAATATTTATTATCCACCTCTACAGAAACATTTTGCTGGTTCCTATTCTGAATCAGTGGATTTCAGGTAGGGGCTGTATTACTCACATAATATTTTCCAGGGGCCATTTTGGATGTCCCAATCATTGTGAAGTAATTAAAAGGCCAGCGTTGTTTAATGTTCAAGTCCCACATAACAATGAATATTCTCACTCAAAATACCAATAGTGATCCTACTGAGAAATACTACTCATAATCAAATAATAACCCATAGCATAACTTGGGCTTTGGGCCACACGAATTCCTTTTTACATTATACCTACTACCATGGCAAATGTAGGTCTGGTAGATTTATTAGCATAGGTAAATGGCAATCTAGAAGCATTAAACTATACAAACATTATTGATCCTCATTAGCCATTTGTTGATAAACAGAAAAAATCTATTTATTGTTACTTTAGAGGATTTTTTTTTCATTAAAATTTTCCGGTTAGGGGTTTAGACAAACTGAATACTCCAAGTTCTATTCTAAAATACAAGTTTTTTATGCACACAATTTTTAATCAAGGAATATTTTATGTTATACTCATGAATTTTTAAGTGCTTTTTACTTTCAATTTTACAGAGTGATTATAATTTTTTGGAGTTCTTTTTATGTTAAGCAGTATTTATAAATAATGATAATTATTCTAATTTCTTCTTTAATAAAAAGACTTTAAAATATTTTATTGGAATGGACTAGATATGCCTCACTATGGGATTTGGATTTGAAAGAAAGACAAAAGATATGCATTTAAGACCACTGCGACTGTTTCACAATCAAGAAATATATACCCTTAAATATATAGTCTGCTAAAATATATGAAAATTATAGGAATTTTAAAATAGGTGAATTGCCTTCAATTTAAGGAATATAAAACAAGTCTATCCTCAATGGAATAAACCATAAGTCCAAAAAGTCATAATTCACCTGGAACTGTTATTTTCATACAGAGCTTGCAATACTAATAACCACGAAAGCCAGGGCAAGGCATGCTTCAGTAAGACAATGAGGTGAAGGGACAAGTGGTTTGGTCCTTTAGAAAATAATCAAATGGCACTTCAGCTTTTCAGATTTTAACTATTTACTTTTTTCTGCTTTAGAAAGTATACATGGTGATAAGACGAAAGCATTTGGGTGCTCTAAACTTCGTGTTGCAAATACTATTCCAGTTTATTCAATCCTTTTTTGTATACTGAGAGTTAGCATTTCTTGTACATGTATAGAACAAAACCACCTAAAATTCTCCTAAACATTCAAGAAAGACATTCCCCCAACTCCTCCATCTAAAATGTGTATGTTACATATACATATGACATTGAGTATGTAACAACCCCCTGGCTATTCAGCAAACAATAAATACTAAGGTACTGCTATCTGGGAGACAGGTAGTGATTTGTTGACACTGGGCAGTGTTAAAGCTCTTTCAGCGTGGGCCCCAAGTATGAATGATCCTCACATATGAAATGAGTGCAAAATATTCCTCAGTTGGGTATACAGAGAGCACTGATTCTACAGAGCAAATCTCTGGCAGAGAGATTACATACAGGACTACAAACTCAAGTAGACAACTATTTGATTCAACAGACAGATAAAAGCAAAATCAGGAGTTACCACATAAGGCATTCAACATTATGAGCACAGCACACAGAGGAAAGGAAAGCCTCCAAAATGACTCTACTTAGAGAAAATCCTGAGCAAATATACTGGAGAAACTCTAGGACCTGATAAAATAAATGCAACAGAAGAAAAAAGTCTGCCATGGGGCACATAAAACAGGATTCTGTGATTGATGAAAAAGGACTCAGGAAGACAGATTTCACAATGAAGGGTTTCAACCAGCTTTCAGTGAGAAAGAAGTGGAAATTGTTATCTAAATATCATACAAATTTTTCATGCTTTATGCATGCATACAATAAAATGTACATTATTCTCAGTTTAGGGCACAAACTCAGCCATTTCCAAAAAAAAAAAAAAATCTATGTTGGTTGTAGAAATAAATTGTAGGCCCACCCATATAGCATTGTTTAACGTGTGTGTGTGGAATTGACGGCTCCTACGTCACCATCACAATCAAGGTTCTAATGCCCAAAGGAGCAAAAGATACATAAATGACACCACGTTACAGCAAGACTTGGAATTACACAAAATAATTCACAATACTTGGAAGATAATTTTAAAATACAAATAAACAAAGTTATCCCAAATTCTGCTCTTAGCACTTTGGGTATCTTACGTTGGACTATTTGTTTCTGTGTCTTACACTATGTATACTGAAAGTTTTTCTTTATAATTGGGACCAGTGTACACACTGTTTTAAAAACCTGGTTTTTTTTGCTTGTTTGTTTTGTTTTTTTGTTTTGGTCTCTTTTACGTAAATCAGATTTCAATGTCAATGTGTGTTTCTGTATAAAAATACAGCTTCATGATAGACTATTAATATTTAATTTTCCTGCCCAATTCTCTGATAGTCTCCCACTGTTTTAAATGTTCTTCGAATTTAATTCATAGAGGTGACTGAGTAACAACACAAAGACGTCAATGTCATTAAAAGAAGTTCTATGAGTCACAGTTAGAAAGTCTGTTACTCACAGTCCCCAACAGGAGGAGGCACACTATGCCATGCCTTACAGTGCCACTTGAGGAAGCACCTGGGTGAGTGAAGGAGGTGGCAAGGGGAGAGCAGGTCCCAGGGTCTGTACTGTGGTAGGGCAGGAAGGAATGAATAAAGCAGGTTAGGCAAGTGTGAGCAAGGTTAAGACTGGACAATCTGAATACTTTCAGCATGCTCTGAGCTGTAGAGGTGATCCTTGGTTGTCTGATACCTAGCCCTGGGATGACACAGGGCAGGGGAAATATTGGCTTAGGGTGTGAGAGAGTAAGAGAAAGGAGCTGGCTGCTGTGACTAGGATGTGGGCTTTGGATTTGTTGGTTTGCAAGTGAAAAGTGTGCTCCCAGGCAAGTTGTTTGATACATTTGGGAATCTGCTAGCTCTGGAGGGACAGTCTCTCCAGGTTCAGCAAGGCACAAAGACGCCAAGATATCACAAAATTCAGAAAATTTAAAAAACGTGATTAATACACCCATACAGACAGCTGCTCACCAAGCTTCCCTTCGGCATCTTTTCCTCCCTCTATCATCTATCAAGACACTGAGATCATAAATGCCTGTAGCACCTGGCTTCCGTTCTTCCTTACCCCACCCACTTCTAGTGTTATTCCTGATGATCTCAGCATCCCTGTGTCTGAACATCTGACCCCCCAACCTGTCTGACTTTTCCTTTACTCAACCTCAGCCACACATTCCCACAACCACATCCTGAGCCTACTCATCACCAGAACCAGCACCACCTCTAGAGAGCAGTGCTTGGGACCATGATGGCAAAGGTTTAACTGCTCAGAACTTTAAAAATAATTAATCCACTCAAAGCTAGGTCCTACTTATGTTAAAAAGAAGATGGCCAATATGTGGTCAACATCAAAAAGCCTGAAAGAGCATCATTACAGGTTTGGGAAACAAGTACTCCTTATTCTTCTTTATATTCTTTATAAACAGGTGCTTTGAAGGTAAGTTGGTACCTTCAAAGGCAATTTTATGTTAACCATTAAAACATTCATTTTTGTATCTTTTAACTTAGAAATTAAACTCCCAGCAATTTATCTTGCTGATAAAAACTTTGAGAAAATGATTCTCACAATATTTGGGAAACCACACGAGGGCCAATATGGCTGGTATAGTGGAAGCAACAAAGGGAAGGGATGGAAGTGGAAAGCAGGGAAGGAGACAAGAGGTCTCAAAAGTCCTAGGAAAGACATAGACTTTATTCTTGGTACAACAGGAAACAAATGTGGAGTTTTCAGCAGTAGAGATAAATGATTAATCGGCTTACATCAATTTTTATTTTATCCTCCACAGTGCACAGTGCCACTCCAAAGGCAGAGTTATTAAGGTTTCTGAAAAATTAACTAAAGTGTCAGAGCTGCAAAGAGTGGTGAAGAAAAAGGAAAGAGGACAAAGCTCCTGCCCATGAAACAAGAGTCACAGATTATGAAAAAATCTGAAAGGCTAGGAATAATGTGACCTTAAGAAAATAACATTAATAAAGAAATTGCAAGTCAGAGGCTGTCTTAAAGCTATGGAAGAAAAATTCCATTAAGGAAAAATACTTCAACAATAAATTAAGTGATATTTATGGTTGAAATTAGAAATCAGCAGGAATTATCTGAGCTGCTTCTATAGAGCAAAAAATAATTCAGTTAGGACTACACACTTAAATGTTATTAATTCTTTAAAAGCATAAATACTTACCAATCCTATAAGATTTTTATAAAGAAAAAATGTCATTGTTCTACAACTGACAACCAGATTTTGAAGCAAATTCACTTTTTTTTTTTTTTTTTTTTTGAGACAGAGTCTCATTCTGTTGCCCAGGCTGGAGTGCAGTGGCTCTATCTTGGCTCACTGCAACTTCCACCTCCCAGGTTCAGGCGATTCTCCTGCCTCAGCCTCCTGAGCAGCTGGAATTACAGGTGCCTGCCACCAGGCCTGGCTAATTTTTTGTATTGTTAGTAGAGACGGGGTTTCATCATATTGGCCAGAATAGTCTGGAACTACTGACCTCAAGTGATCTGCCCGCCTAAGTCTCCCAGAGTGCTGGGATTATAGATGTGATTCACCATACCCAGCCAATCTCACCAATTTTTTAATGTGAGTGTTTAAAAAATATGTTTTGTGGAATAGGAAAAACCTAGGTCAAAATACTAATTTCCACAACTCTTTCTCGAGAATGATTTAAAAATCATAAACATGCTTTTCAAAATAAATGGACTATCGATACCTATGTGTACACTATAAAAATACATATTCAAATAATATATATATGCAAAGAATTCATCATTCCACATTATAACACTTATGAGCTGGCACAATGTCAAGGTTATTCAAAGAAAAATATATTTCCCCTCATTAAATAAAATGTCTGTTTTGAAAAGTATATTTTTAAGGCATCAAATATCAAAAACCTTGAACAAATAATGTTAACACTTTCATAATGTGTAGTCAAACACTAAATAAATTAACAATAGGCTCCAAGAATAAATCATCAATTGAATATTTTGGAACCAGGATTTACTTATGCAAAAAATTTCTAAATCATTTGAAGCACAAAAGATCAACTGTAAAAGTACACTATAGTAGAATTCCATTTTAATGTCAACAACAGAAAGCAAGATTTAATAGAGACGCACCATGATATTACACGGGAGATAGACCGTATGTTTACCAAGACAGAATTGAATTTGTGTTGTATTTTCAGTTAGTTATAATGGGGCCCGAAATAGTGAAGTTGCACTTCATGTGTTCTACCGGATCTGTCACGCAGGACAGGAAATCTGCTATGAGGGGGAGGCAGCAGGCAGCAGGCAGCACTGTGCTGGGTATTTACAGGATGACAATCATCCCACAAACTTCCCTTAAAGTGGTTCTGAGAACATGGATGCCAACCCCTCCATGGCACATTTCAAACAGCTCTGGGAGCTTCTTCACTCCCTGGATTCATACTCTAACTTGTTTTATGGTTTACAGCAAAATAGAAATAACTGAAGAAGCATAGGCTTTTAGAGTTGGAAGAAACCTGGTTCTTTGACACAACACATTCTTTATTTGGTGGCAAAACCATCTACATCTTTAGAGGCAAGTCTGTAGCACTTGCCTTTATGTTTGGGTGGTGATCTCACAAGATGATAACGCTAAAATGCATTCCCAGAGCTGTCGCCCATAAAGCTTTTGGCTTCAGAAGCTGTCTTGAAGAGAAGCAGTCATTTAGGAAGTGAGACCTAGGGACAGGCAATTTTAGAAAACCTGAATATAACCATACATCTTTATCAGAGTCACCATCGATGCTCAGGACCTCAGCAAAAATTATTAAATATTTTAAATGTTATTGATATATTTCCATAAGCATTATGCAAATTTTTTTTATTTTATTAGTCTCTGTATTCCAATCCCCCTGCCCTCATCTCAGACTCCTCCAAGATAACCCACCACACCAGGTCCACAGCATCCATTCTAAAATATAATGCATGTTGTCTCCCTACTTAAAATCCTTCATTAGTTCCTCCAATCACACAAAGCTGTTCAGTCAGCCCTGTTTAGCTTTCCAGATTCATATTCATTTCCCACACCTTTCTCATGTCTTCTGGACTCGACACACACACATGCACACACACATACATGCATACGCACACACTCTAACCATCTTACCATTCCTAGTGTGTTTTTCAGAAAAAGAACTACATATGCACAGGATTGGTAAAATTTGCACAGAGCAAGCTCAAGAAATTCGGGAAGGCTTTACCATCAGAGTTTGGTGAAGGGAATAGTGAAAGTTCAGGCTAATGGTACAAACTTGGTTATTTTTCTCAAAAACATGCCCCTCTCACTTCCCCACCCGGTGGTCCCATTTCCTGGCTAACCTATAATTAGAGTTTAACATCAAAATCACACATCCCTTATCCTGAAAAGCCTTGCCTGAAGCCTCCCTGGTTGTGCCTTCTGTATCTAAGAACAGAGCACACTGTATCACAATTGATATCAGGGTCATCTCAGAAGACCACTTGCTGTGTTCTATTGAAATGCTGCTTGAAGAACTGATTCCTGGGCTTCAACTTCTGGTTAGCAGACATAAAAGATGATGTAGCTCCCACAGGAGATTTGTTTTCCCACCATTTAATCAAAATAGAGGAAGTAGAAAATGGTCAAATGTCCCTCCTAACACACACCTACAACCACCCATTCCCTCATTCCCCCAAGCTGGGCCAGAAAAAATACAGACCTGCTCCAAGAAGCCCAGAAATCTCTAAACCCTGCCAGAGAGCCAAAGAGAAGTTTCTGTAGCTGGATATTTAACTCATCAACTATTTACAAGGGGCAAATACCTACCTTGAGCTAAACGTTATTCTCAATTTATCTGTATCACACCACCAAGGAGGTAACTGGTGGGTTTATGATTGTTGTCACCTTGGGTCCAAAGGCAAAGTGTTTTCACTATTGTTTACACTGGGACCTGATGCAGATGATTCGTTCTTTAGACTCAGGAGCAAGAGCCTCGAGTCTGTCCAGTTCCTGATCTTTTTGCTGCTTCTCCAGGCCCCTTTCCTCAGCATGAAAACACACCTGAGAAACTGGATACTTCCACCACAGCGACTTTCAGGCTTCTTTAACTCCAACCCACAATAAGAAATAGTTTCCACGTTTTATCTGCACCCCAGGCATACAAACATGTAGCTATGAAATCGAAACAAAAGTTTCATAATGTCTACTTTTTCAGATGCCCTTTTCTATCATATTCTACCACTGTTCACTGGACTTCAGAATATTGATTTCCCAGCCCCCTAATATGAGTCTACACTCTCAAACATCTATACTTTTTGTAGAGACATGTAAGTACCTCATTTTAAACTATTAAGAGCCATAATCTTCCATTTCTCAACTATAGCAATTATCATATCACCATTAACTCATCAAAAATTGAGTCTGTAACTCATGATAAAATGTGTTCTTCTTAATCAGCCCCTCTTTTTTCCTGTGTATCTCATTTTATAAAATCCCTTCACCAATATCTGGATCCAGTAACACTGAAGTACTTAAAGTTCTTTCCTATCTTTTGAGACTTTATTCAAAAAATTATGGAATATCTCCCCAAATACATCAATTTGCACACTCATGCCAGTCCTTCTGGACTTGGTTTCTATGTCTTTTGTGTGCCTTCCGTGACACATGTATAATGAAATGAAGATTCCTACTATGCTCTCAATGCAGTATCACGAATTGCCATTAAGAGCAAAAAGTATGCTCTGCCATAATTATTTGCATACCTGGCTCCAGAGACAAGAACAAGAGATATATTGCTGAGCCCATGCCCAGAATGGGGCAGACATCCCTTCCCCTACATCACACATACCCACACAGTTCTGCTCACAGTACTCTACACTTCTCACCAGAACTGATCTGAATTATGTTTTATTTCTATCTCCCTTTCTAGAGTGTAAGCTTTATGATTATAGAAACGGTATTCCCCTCACTTATTCTCACAGAATCTGATGCAGAAGTCAAAGCACATTAGAATTTCAATCAATATTGATTGAATTAACTAATTAATTCACTTCCACCACCAAAAAGATGCTGGTGACTTAGTTTCTACAGGCCAGTCTTGAACCAGAAACATCTATTTGATTGCAATCCTCCCCGGCATTACCTTTCCTAAAATATCTTCCAAATTACAGAGTGCTTCCTGAATTGCCCTTCTTTGCACATTTTCCAAACCTTTCTCCAGGCTCCTTTCATCAACTTCCCTCACCTGGTAAACATTCTTCAATTTTAATTACATGCTTATTGTGGGTGAATCACAATTGAAGTAATTTTAGAAGGTGAGATATTTGCTAACTGCAGAGAAAAAAAAAAAGCCTAATGAAATTCAAATATCTTTCCTTGCTTATTATCCAAATTTGCAGCTGTTTGCATTGCTCTTCTTAATGAATATAGCTATTTTCATATCCAGCTGAATCCCCAATCTCTTTCTTGTTTCTCTTTAAAACTGTCTATCCTCCCTCAGAAATCAGGGATAATCTTTTCTTTTTTTAAACTGGATTTGCCTAGAGTTTATCTCATATTTGCTATGAAAAAAAAATGGGGAAGTTCCCCTGCAAAGTAGTAGAAGGAAAGTATAGAAACAAGGGAGGGAAAGAGAGGTGGGCAAGGGGAAAGGGGGTATGGGGGAAAGAGGGAGACTGTACGGGGAAGAGAGAGAGAGAGATGTCTTCCACATGACTCAAGAATTCTTCCACAGATGATTTAAGTCAAGTTACAGAGCTACTACTCAGTATGAGTCTAAAACAGATTGGTTCAGTGGCAAAACTCTGATAATTTTATTATAACATTTGAAACAAAGTAAAAATGTGGTGAAATCAATCTTCAAGCCATTTTATGTATTTTTTGGCCTAAACTGATTTTTTTTTTCTTCCATTTATAATCAGGAAAAATTCAACTTCTCACCTAAAAATAATATTTATAGACTATACACATGCATCCGAATTTTGTTGTATGCTTTCCTAAAATAGGGGACATCAATTACTTGAGATTACAGGTCTATATTCTAACAATTTGAATGATTTTCCCAATCTTCATATGGAATCAGGAAAGTACATATATAAAATTGAACTATGATCCATGTGATGATTATAAGACTTTCTGTATCAAATTCATGCAAATTGCAGGCTCATGTCATTTCAGAATGATATTACCATTTCGTTAGAAGGGAAGAAATAGATGGAGTGAGGTGGGAGAGACTCTTACAAGAGTCTAGATCACAAATAGCTGATTAGTGTGGCTGTTTCCTCTCCAAAGTGACTGGTTAAAATTGTACGTGGGCTACTTGCCTTTGTAGGTATATATGCTCAAGTCTATATGAATAACCCTGGCAAACCTCCCAGAAAATGCAGTAGTCACAACTGCACCAAAACGATGAGCACAAATTTCTTCCTACCATCAGAAAATGGCAAATAACATATACAAGGTTCAAAACATCCTCTTTATAGAGAACAGCTAACATGCCATTATTATCTCTAAAACAACCAAAGGCTTTTCATTGTAACAACAACAAAAAATGCTGATAGACTATGATTCATGGACATCTATCTCCTACAATCACCTCTTAAAAGGCTTATTTATTTCAAAACAATAAAAACCTATTAAGATAATTTTGTGTTATTTATTGAACTTCAGTGTCAGTCCTAGCTCTTAGTCATCTGTTGGTGAGTTATAGAACTTGTAAGCAGTTAAAAACAGATGTTATTCTAAGAAGGGATAATACTTCTTTAAAAATTAGTTTCCTTCTGTTATTCAAAGTACTATATTTCAGTTTTATATATACGTGGGAGTAGGAGTGAAATATCCCCTACAGACTCGGCCATTAAAAATCTCCATTACGGTCCTCCTCTCAACTTCACTCCATCCTGCCGCTATCTGCATCTAGAAGGCTGGGAAGGAAGAACTCCAAGGCAAGAGGGAGTGGCTAAGCCATGAGATAGAGAATGTCTAGGTCTCTGAGTCACCCTCATGAACATCCAAATAGAAAGGCCTGTGTTGAAGTCTGCCTGTGTTGAAATAAACTGAAGTGGTGTGAGGTGGGGTTATTAAGCATTTAATTTTCCCTAACCTAATATACCAATTGAAAAATAATGTTTTCTTATCATTGTTATTTGGATGAACAGTTTTTTTGCTAAGAGGAATGTTAAAAATGTCATTTATCAAACACCCATATTTTCATCACAATTTAAAGGATCATTACATAAATTCTTCCTCTTTCTTTAAAGCACTGCTACTTTATTCCAAGAAGTTAAGTTCCTTATCTGTTCATTGTTTCAGACTTTAATGCATCCAGCTTAAAAGGATTGAAAATTTTCAGCATCATATAAAAGGAAGAAATATAGAGGGGGATTTTATAAACAAAACAATTCAGGAAATTTAGGAAAATGGAAGAACTTCTGGACACTGGTTCACTAATCATTTCTTAAATACTGATGTAGAGCCAGTCTTCAAATTCAAATTGGACTTTGGTGAAGATCAGACAGATTGAAAAAGACTTTGCCATTCTTAAGGAGCCATTTTTGTTTGTTGGTTTAACTGAAGTATGTACTTTTATTCAGATTTCCTCAGTTTTTGCCTAATGTCCTTTTTTAGTTAAGGATCTCATCCAAGATAACACATTACATTTAGTCTTCATGTCTCCTCAGGTTTCTGAAGGCTGCTACAGTTTCTCAGACTTTATTTGTGATGACCTGGACAGTTTTGAGAAATACTGGTCAGGTATTTTGTAAAATGCTACTCATGTAAGATTTTTCTCATGATTATTTTGGGGTTGTGGGTTTCCGAGAAGAAGACCATGGATGTAAAGTGCCATTCTCATCATCACATAAACTGTCCAGATGGTTCACCACTACTGGTGTTAAATTTGATCACCTGGCTGAGATAGTGTTCGGCAGGCTTCTCCACTATAAGCTTATTCCCCACTTCCATACTGCACTTTTTAGAGGTACTCGCAATGTGCTTAAGGAATGGAGAGTTATGCTACATAAATAATTTGAAATTACTCTGCATGGGAAATTTGTCTGCTCTCCCCATTTATTTATTCAATCACGTATTTTTATTAGTATGGACTGACAGATGTTCATTTCATACTTGGGGCTATCATCCAATACTACTGTATTGTATTGCTCAAATTGTCCTAGCTTCACCATAGGGAGATTTTTCAATGGTCACTTTTTAATTGTGTCCCTTTGACATGTGTCCCCATCATTGTGTTTGATTATTTCCTTACTTTGTGGCAGTACAAGATGTTCTAGGTTCATGATGTGTATTGCTAGCTCAAACACATGGACAATAATGGAGAATAAGCCATTTCTCCAAGGAGCCTGGTTCCTTTTATTGGAGAATGGTATTAGAAATCAAGTTCTGGATGCTAGATGTGCTCATTGCTTCTAGGTCCTCTCAGCCAAGAGAGCACAGAAAAATATCTGTGTAGACTAACTTGCATACATACATGTCTAAAGCATAACAGTTTTATGAAAATGGGGTGAAACTACTCTTTCCTGAAATGCATTCATCATCCCACAGGGAGACATTACAGTAGCATTTTTACCCAAACATATAAACACTTAAGACAGTCAATGAGGGTCACCACTGTGATGGGTACTATCATCAATTTAACAAAAGTAGGTTATAGGGAGGGGGCTTTCCAGATATACTCCTGCAAAGCCTGCAGACTAGTGATTTGTCATCCACCGCTGATCAACTGACCTGCTTGCTGCTGCACAATGTCATTTGCACAAAGGTTAATTTTTAACGCTCTACTCAGCTTTTTATAACTGGGATTTTTATATTGTCCCAGTCTGGCTCCCACCATGATGCCCTCAAATTGCCCCCATAAGAGTGTCTGCCTCTATTATGCATGTCTATGGCTGCCTATGCACACCAAAACCATAGACTCTAATCTTCAGATTACATCAAACTGATTTTGGCACTGGTTTACCCTAGTTTTCTTGAGGGTCAACAGAACCTCCCTTAGCCAGCCCTTTGCTACAGCATGAATCCTGACTCAGGGTCCTTACAAATCAGTCTATTTCTGTCCCATTTACTATTTAGTGGGTATGTCTGTCTACTCAGGTACCCTGTTAGGGAGACATCAGGCACTGATGTGAACAAGGCCTAGGTCTTTAGCCCTAAATAAGTTATGTTCCACGGGGGGTGAAAGGCACATAAGTGTATGAGTGGAGAGAGTGGAGTGTGAAGGATTTCACATATTAAGGCAACATTTCACTATCCTGAAAGGAATGTAGGAATTTCCCAGACTAAAAGTGAGCAGGACAAGGAGGTTCCAGAGAGCAAAGAACACTAAAAAAATATAGAAGCAGCAATGAGCACAGTATTTGAGCATGCGAAGGACTTCAGAAATGGGACCCACATGCGAACAGGGAAGGGCAGTTGGAGAGCTGGTGGGGGCTAGTGAATGGGCTTCCTAAACTGTGATGAGAAGTTTAGAAATTATTCTTGGGTGATGGGCAGTTACTAAAGAATTTTAAGCCACATACTGACATAAATAGATTTTCTGCAGCTCTTGGCCACAAATATTTTTTCTGCTGTGGCTACAGCCTCAGACCATGACAAAGTCACCTCAGAATCTATCACACTAATATATTTTTTGTTTGCTTAATAAGAAAAAGTCACATAGTTTAGCATCTCATGCACATTATTGATTGTAGATTGTTGTAATTTAAACAGAAAAAAGGTATGAAAATCTGAAAATCAAGTGAGTCAGCAAGAAAAAAAGAAAATAAAAGGAAGAAAATCTTAGTTATTTTTCTTTGTAAGGAGACCGCCTATCTGCAATGGGGACCACGTTAATGTCTGGATTTAAGTGTAATATTGCTGTGTAAATTTTCTGGCTCTCATATGAGATGCATCTACTTTTAAGTCAGTGAGATTATGAGATGGAAAATCTGTCTGAGCCATTTAATATGAGTGGAGTGGTGATGGCAGCAGAGGTATTTTTCATGACACACGTATTGAAATATGATGCTATATTCAAACACTTTCTTAATGACAACCATTCACTCACAATATTAAGGAGCTTCAAAAAAGGCATTTTAAAATCTTGAGACTAAAATCCTGTGTCAAAACAACTCAAGGTATAAAGTAAAAAAATCACCGTTTGAAAAATAGCAAAGTAATAATATTAGAAATATACAATAAATAATGTCAGCAGGGCCCACTGAAGCCAAGGTTAAACAATTGATTCTTCAGGAATTATTAAGGCAGTGTAACCGGGTGTCATGTTAATGTTACTGTTGGAGGTGCCAGCTTGGACAGCTGGGGCTAATACTCAATTATCACTCTTGGTGGAGGACCTGGCCACTGCAGTGCCCTTCTTCTTTCTTAGTCTTTCCCTATCACCACATAAGGATAGAATATGCTCATTCTTCTCAAAACGGATACTGTATGGTGGCCACTGCTTTTGCTTGTTTGTTTCAGACGGAGTCTTGCTCCATCGCCCAGGCTGGAGTGCAGTGGCGCAATCTTGGCTCAATGCAACCTCCGTCTCCCAGGTTGAAGTGATTTCCTTGCCTCAGCCTCCCAAGTAGCTGGGATTACAGGCATCTGCCACCATGCCCAGCCAATTTTTGTATTTTTTGGAGAGACAGGTTTTCACCATATTGGCCAGGGTAGTATAGAACTCCTGACCTCAAATGATCCACCTGCCTCGGCCTCCCAAAGTGCTGGGGTTACAGGTGTGAGCCACCACATCCAGCCTGGCCACCGCTTTTAATTGGGTGCTCATACACATATATCTATGCACATATCCCTTCTCGCCAATAGCCTGGCCCATGACTGAGGCACTTGGAAACTTCTATAGTATCTAACATGGATTGGGGCCTTACATGTACTCCTATTCCATTTTCTCTCAACAACTTAATTTTCTGATCAGAGTTTTTGGATTCCAGAATTACGAAGTGAATATAGATAGATGTTCTAGGACGTGGAGAAGAAAAACAAGAATAGTAGTTGTGGAATCCACTGAGGGACTTAAGTTACAGAATGGGATTTGGAGAAGAAAAACAAGAATGGGAGTTGGGGAATCCACTGA
Source organism: Piliocolobus tephrosceles (assembly GCF_002776525.5). Classification (NCBI taxonomy): domain Eukaryota; kingdom Metazoa; phylum Chordata; class Mammalia; order Primates; family Cercopithecidae; genus Piliocolobus; species Piliocolobus tephrosceles. Next base: position 80,434,235 of record NC_045448.1, on the reverse strand, counting down.
GGGACTTAAGTTACAGAATGTAAATTCAAAATCTCTTAAAAGCATATCCTGTTTCCAGAGCTTAAGAGGCTTATCTCGGGCATTTTATATTTTTTCTCATCAGTGAACTAAACCTCGCGTTAAAAACATTAAACTCTAATACATCAAAAGTAACCTCAAACTAGCAATCTAAGAGCTGCTTCTGAACATGGGGCCAGAAGGAACCAACACAATAACCATTATGGAAAGAGAAGCACTTGCAAGAAAAAGAAACAGGATGGAAAAGGAAAAGAAAAGACACATAAAATTGCAAACAAAACAATTCAAAGTTCACTGGGAAAATTAACCTCCAAGGAAATTCATATGAAATACAATCTTCTGAAAAACATTTTAAAATAAGGACATGGCAGACTTTGTTGGTTGCTGTCCAAAGGGCGTCACCCCTTCCTTCATGCTCCACTGGGCACTGGGTGCCCAGCCTTGGCACATGGCTTAACGCTGGATTACCTAACCCATTCCTGCTTGCCAGTCATTGGTCCAGGAGTATGTCTGTTGGGGGGGTGGGGGAAGGGGGTGTCCATGACTCAGCTCTCTGATCAAAGAGATATGAGGGAGGATTTACTGGAGCCTAATTGGAGGTTTTCCTCTCTGGTTACAGAGACAAAATCATTTTTGACAGTCTCCTTACTGCTTTGAACCCAACTCTCATACGAGGACAGGGGAAGAACTGAGACAGGCATTTTATAACCCGTAAGAGGAAAAGTCACCAAACTGTCAAGTAGAGAGAGAAAGGACAAGAGGAGGCTGGGCACCTGATGGTCTCAGGGAATCTCAAATCTGGTCTGCTTCCCTCCAGACTTCTCAGTAATGAACAAGAAAAGCCTTATGATTTTACCACTATTGGTCAGGTTCTCTTATTTGTAAACAAAACTGAGCTTATACAATATATGTTTGAAATCTTCTAAAATCTTCAGAAATATGAAAAAATAATATTCATAAAGCAAAACTAATGAGTTATGTAACAAAATGGTGAATATGAATCAGATACAGCTGTATATTAAACAGAATCACACAGACATCTGAAAATGAAAATGTAATCACTAACAAAGTAGACTGGATAAATAACAAACCGGAGAGAAACTTAGTGAATTGAAAAGAAGATATGGTGAAACTGATCCAAGAAATAACATAGAAAGATCAATCCATGGGAAATAAGAGAATTTAAAAGACAGTAAATTAAGTAGCTAACAAGAATTCCAAAAGCTAAAGCAGAAAAAAATATTGGTAAGGTATTTCTTAAAGAGGAAATGGCTGACAAATTTACTGAATTAACAGAAAATTTGAGAAATGAAAATACTTTCACCCCTAGGCAGAGGATGGGGAAAATGCAAAATATCATAGATAAAAGAAAATATTAGGGCGGAGTGCGATGGCTCACGCCTGTAATCCCAGCACTTTGGGAGGCCGAGGTGGGCAGATCACAACGTCAGGAGATCGAGACCAGCCTAGCCAATATGGTGAAACCCCGTCTCTATCAAAAATACAAAAAAATTAGCCAAGCATGGTGGTGCATGCCTGTAATCCCAGTTACTCAGGAGGCTGAGACAGGAAAATGGCTTGAACCCGGGAGGCGGAGGTTGCAGTGAGCCGAGATTGCGCCACTGCACTCCAGCCTGGAAAACAGAGCAACACTGTGTCGGACGGAAGGAAGGAAGGAAGGAAGGAAGGAAGGAAGGAAGGAAGGAAGGAAGGAAGGGAGGGAGGGAGGGAGGGAGGGAAATATTAAATATTATTGGCGAGAAGAAAGAAGGAAAAATGACAAACGCCAAAAGACAAAGATTAATTGTTGCAAATTGTGTAGGGGAAATAACCATTAACCTAAAATTCTATTAGTAAGTTAAATTCTCCACCCAACAGTAAGGGCAAACAGAAAGTCTTTTCAGAAACATATAAACATAAAGTCTTTTCACTGAAATATCTACTAAACAAGAAGAAAAGTAAACCAAGAGGAAAGGTTGAGATGTAAGAAGCAATGAGATGAAGGCAGGCATGAGTAGGTGAATTGGAAGGTGATGGGTGGATTGATGAAAGAGGAGGGTAGCTGTGGTTTTTACAATGGTACTTTCTAGCTTCTTTGCAGTACCGTTCTTGTTTATATTTATTAAACACTTAGTTTTACATTTTAATAATATGTTTGCTGTGATGAGCTCAAAAACTAAAAAGTGAATAAACAAGACTAACATTCTTTGAATTTCTCTACCGTAAATAGTGACTGTTAGCATTCTGTTTTACATCCTTCCTAACTTAGGTCTCTATAGATTACAATATGCATAATGATTTTAGGATTGGAAGGTGTCCCTAAAAGTTCATCCTATGCATATTGTTTTGCTACTTTATAAAAAATCTAACAATATGTCAAAGATACACTTACAAGCCAATAATTTGGAACTATCTTATTACTTTTAATTCATACTTTTAATCATGCATAGAGCAGATACCACCCAACTTGTTCTGCAAAGGGCCAGATAGTAAATATTTTTGGCTTTGAGAGAGACAAGATCTCTCCTGCAACTTCTTAATGCTGGTGTTGCATGAAAGGAGCCACAGAAAACATGTCTCCTTCCATTCAGCTCTGTTCTTCTCTGTCACACTGCTCCTCATAACACAGGCATGGCAAGGCATGCAGCTATGGGGAAGCTGACTTGAGGAAACATTTAGTTTGGGTGCCACAGATTATTTTTACATGATTTACAAGTCACCTGCATGTATCACTGAGTTACTGTTATACAACTCTCCGAAACATGCATATACAAACACACACTTCATATTGTGGAAATCGTTCCCAGGAATTCTCCTCCCATCCACTTAGTGAACTCATCAGTGCTGTGACAGGAAGGCACATAGCCAGAGGTCTCATAGTAATATGAATATGCCTCACAGAAGCATGTGTATAGAGGGAAAAACAAAGTTCGAGAGAGAGAACTTAGCCTGAAGAAAATTCCTTCAACTACTTCAAATATTAGATGCACAAAACTGTGCAGAGATGTAGTTTTCATTGACCCTCTCATCAAACCAGGTCCCTCCTATCAGGAATATACTCTTTAACACAGCAAGTATAATTTAAAATGAACTGTATTTTTATTATCTTTTTGATAGAAACGAAATACTTAATAAAGCTCAAATATTCCACTGTAAATGAAATTTTAGAATATTCCAGTTAAAGCAACACAGCTATTATAAATTCTTAATTTGTTTGTGTAGAAAGGCTAACTTTTTTAGTCATAGTTAAATGCATCTTTTTCAGAAAACTAAAATTTCAGGAAAAAAATTAACAGATATTAAATGTCATAAATATGAATAATGAAATTAAATTAAAAGAAATTATTCTGACATTTAGAAATAAATTATACCAAATTTGTTTTCAGAACACACTAAAAGCTGAATTTATTCAGATAAAAATATTTTTCAAATAAAAATAATTAATAGGCACTTTAGTTACTTGGTAATCCAATTAAAGAAGAAGACTATATATAGACATGCTGAAAAGAACCTCAAATTTCTTGCTGATTTTACACAACACTTTCGTATCAACAAATATTATGAAAAATATTAAACATGCTCTCTTGTCAACCACACACTGGTTAATGAGTCTCATAAGTTCAGAGTATTTAGGGAGAGTCACTGCTCAGGAAACGGTGAAATTCCCTGAAATCTAACAGCTCATACATGAGAGAAACTTTATGATAGATGTTTGCCCAAATTTGAAAGCAATCTCATAAATTCATATACATTATCAATGATCAGTTGTAAAGCTAAAAGGTATTTTCCTAAACTGGTAATCATCAAATGCACATGTATACATTTCAATCAACCACATTACAGGAAAGATTGAATTGTCATTCTATTTTTTCTACAGAAAATATAAAAACATTTTGCATATGAAGAGATAATCAAAGACTATCTCTCCAAAAATACTGGGAAAAAGCATAACTGTGTTGCTAGGTAGTTAATAAGAATATTATTTTATTTTCTGAATTATGTGACATTTTGACACTGTGGTATTTGAGCATTTTAAAATTTATATTTTGGTGTGACTTGGTCTCATTCTAAATAAATATTCACATTTCTACCTATTTCATTTTCACAATTCTTACCATTTTTCTTAAAGATGGTCCCAAATTGAGTATTTTTCCAGGTCCCACAAAACCTGGATCTTTCCCTGGTTATAACTATTTCCTAGGAAAAATTACTGCAGGTATTGAAACAAGATTTTTATATCAGGACTTTTGATGATATGTCAGAAAAATGATTATGTGTAACATAATCCAAAGTGGTTTCTCATCAGAAGAATTCACAAACACAAAAATATCTCTGAGATTCCTAGTTATTTGCTTATATTTTAACATCAGGGTATCCTTATATTGTGACTAACCAGAAATAAATGATATAACACATTAAAGAGGAGTAGAGAAAACTGCTTTTAATGTTGAGTTCATGTTTTATTGTGCTATATCCACAATTAGTCTCAAATTTACAATAAAATGTAAATTTGATGAAGATCAGTGTATTTACAAAAGAATATCTCAATTTGATAAATGCTAGAGCTATATCTGATTAGCAGCAGCAGAGCCCACTATAAGGAGCACAGGCTGTGGAATCAGACTGCCTGTTCTTGACTGAATCCAGACCTTGTGCATGCTGGCTCACTGACCTACAGCAAGTTATTTAACCTGACTGTATTTCATTGCTCAACTATAAAAGAGTTAAAACAACAACATTGGCACCATGAGATTGGTGTGGAGACTAAATTAGACAATCCATGCATATTGCTTAAAAAAGAATATGTAGCTTGGTACAGCGGCGCATGCCTGTAATCCAGCACTTTGGGAGGCCAAGGCAGGACGATTACTTGAGATCAGGAGTTGGAGACTTTCTGGGCAACACAGCAAAAGACTCTGTCTCTAAAACTATTTTTAAAATATTAAAAATTGTTGAAAAAAGAATATGATACATACTACATCCTTAATAAATGTTAGTTATGTTATTATTTTTGTTATTGTTGATAGTCATAATCCTTCTTTATCATTTGGTCTTCAATTATCTAAAGTATTTGAAGAAAAAAGGCAAGCACAGAATTCATTATCTGAAAGAGAAACAAATACAGGAAGTCTGTTTTAAGCATAGTAGATCTGATTCAATGTTTCCTATTTTACTATTATTATTTTACTTTAGGATTACAGGTTCTTGATGACAAGTAGTAGAAGTCTGTTTAAAACTTGTAGTTGTCTCTTCCTAGTTCAAGAAAAAAAAAAAAGTATGACATTCCAAACAAAGAATACATCCACATTAAGAAAATTGGAAATCGTCTAACTGAAAACAGCATGGTAATGAACTTATCCCAGAAAATCTGTGAGTCTGATATGACTTCCTGAGGTTGAAGCTTGACTACACATTTTAATTTCAGAAGGAGAGATGACTCAGCATGTATGTAAACAAACATTGTGGTTTTTTTGCTCTGAACATTAAACAGTACAAACATACTAATGGTGATGTTTTCATCTCAGCAAAATTGGGTGGCCAAGTCAAGCATTACCAAAATTGCTTACTGAAAGTATTTGTGAAGAAATCTACTGAAGTCAACTCCTAAGGGAGGAGAATACTATTAATATATCATGGCGGTCTAAGTATGCAAAATAATGCCAAATTGATTGGAAACATCCTTTAATTACTAACAAATATCATTATAATCCGATGAAATTTCTTAATTTTAACAGAAGAATGCTTCTTAAATGTGACTATTGTAAATCCTTTTAACATGCTTACAAATTTATGAAAATAATACTGCACAAAGCATATAAATAGAAATATGTCATGTTCAAAATCCTTAACAAGAATATGACAATTAACTTCTCCAAACAAGAAGTTTAAATTTTTAATTTTATGAATCCTAGATGTCAGGCTTCTTCTTAAATACTTCACAGCAAATGTAATTTTAAAAATTGCATGATTTTCTTTGTTAATAGTTAACACAGGTAAGCAATGTCAGGTTTTCTTAGTATTTTTCAACTTTGATTTATTCTTTACATTACTAGATAATGTTTTCTATTGTTATTAGGGATAAATTATGTTGTAAAAATCAAGTCATACAAATGCTTTCTTCCTATGCTTTCATCCCCACCAAGTCTTAAGTCATTAGCAACAAAGCTCATTCTACAATCATCTGACTTTTTTTCCAAAACAAATATAAATTGAAATTCAATGTAAAATCCTCACTCAGGCGAAAGAAACAATGTTTTAAGAGTGCATGGCATCGTATTCTAATAGTGAATCATTGGGGCTAGAAAATGTAGATTGCCTCTGTAACAACGAGGGAGGATTCTACAAGGCAGGTGCTCATATGTTGGTTTGTTATGAAAACAGTCTACCTAACAATAAAACATTCAAATCTCCAGCAAAAACAAAGCCAGGGATTTTGATTTAGAAACTGTTGTTCAAAAACATTTGAGGTCAGCATTTATTAAAATTCAAATGGCTTCCCCTTAGTTGATAGTAAAGCAAATATGAAACATTTGCTACCTTATACATTTCTGTCTGATATGGATCATTCAAAAAGAACACTGGGGCAAATCAACCATTTGGCCAGCTTCTGACATACAGAATATTGCACTCAGGATTCATTTGTTCTACCAGGACTGGCTACTAACCCATAAACGTGTTTTTGAAATAATCAAACAGTTGCTAAGCTCACAACATTGGCATAGTGGAAAATGTGCTGAGCGTAAAACATTCTAGAATAACATTTAGTGCACAGTAGGTGAAAACTTAGCAGATTCTGCAGGGTTCTAGCAACCTCGTTAAACTTTGGTGTATATGGGAGATCTGCTAGATGGGAGAAAGGCAACAGAGAAGTGACATTTAAAACAGCCCTTCTGTGACAGCATACTGATGGTTGATCCATTCATTTAACTCATAATGACAACATCTGTATTAACCAAGTCAAAGCGTGGTTTATTTATATCACTGACTTTGTATAATTCAATGCAAAAAAGTAAAATTCATTTTTTAATCATATCAAGGTTTATGCTTCTCATACTGCAGTAAATCAGATGACTAAAAAAGAGACTAGCTGCAGGAAAGCTAGGCAAACAGAACACGCATTGCAATTTCCTCTTCAAACATCCCTGCCTCAGAACTACACTGCCCAATAGACTCCGCAGTGGCTCACCGTAAACATTCCTTTTCACAAAAGCCCTTCCTGATCCTCAGACTTAAGAGCAGCAATATGTTTTCAGGATACTTTCACTGTAGAAGCACTTTTCATGAATTTAACTGAAGATTTATTTAATTATGTATTTAATGCATTCCTCGTGCCTAGTCGGGAGACCCCTTGAAGGCAGGAACTGTGTCTCTCTTTTTCATTGTACAAAAGCTCTGAACAGAGGATCTTCCTTGCACAGGTAGGTTGGCTTCCTTGTAGGGCTGGATGACTACTAAAAGTGAAATATGTGAAACAGAAAAGTATGGAAGTTAACATAATAGAAGGCCAGCTATATCCCTGCCCTCAAGATTAAGCAGATATTAAGTGTGCCAAATTTATTTTAAACGTTTTAAAGAAAAAATATTTCAGAAACAACTCAAGTTTTATCCCATTTTTCTTCCTCCTTCCCAAGAGTAACTGCTACGTTCACCTGGTGGGTATCAATCCCGTGTTTTAGAGTAAATGATTTCCAGCATTTAATCAACGCTTATATATTCATTAGGCATACATACTACTGTTTTGTTTTTCTGAAACCTCCACATAAACTTTTGTACAGATGGTTTACTACATATATTCATTTCCAGTGATTATTACCATTTTGAGATTTATCAGTGTTGGATACCTACAGATCCATTCCATTGTTTTGTGTGCTAGTGTTATTGGTTCTTCAAGATCATATTGTACTCACCAATTTGCATGTTGTTTTATTTTTAACAACTTTATTCCATTGCAAAAGAACACATTTAAGGTATACAATTTGATAATTTGTGGAATATGAGAAATCAGAAAAACCGCAAAGAAGATAATGGACATTACTCTCAAAGGTCTCCTTGTGCTCCTTTATGATTTCCTCCCTCCCTCCTCTCTCCATCACATCCCTTCTTCACAGGAAATCGCTGATGCATTTTCTGTCAAAAGTTACTTTACATTTTCCAGAGTTTTATATGAATGGAATCCTATAGTATAAATGTGCATTCCTTTCATCTGCCTTCTTTCACTCTGCATAATCATCTTGAGGTTATGCAGGTCATTAGTGTGTATCAGTAATTCATTCTTTTCATTGCTGAGTAGCATTTGTGACATGCATTATATATTCATTTGTTGATGAACATTAGAATTGTTTCCACTTTTTGGCTATTATAAATAAAGCAGCTATAAACATTCATCTGCAACTCTTTGTACAGACATATGGTAGGTGTATATTTAACTTTTTATGAAAGTGGAAAACTGTTTTTCAAAGTATTTTTACCATTATATTTTCCCACCAGTGTGGGAAAGGGGAGTAGGAGAGAAACAATTCTCCATATTCTCACCAAAGCTTGGAGTTGAATCAGTTTAATTTTAATTGTGTGAATACTGTGTATCACATTAAGGTTCTAATTTATATATCCTTAGTGACCAATGATGCTGAAATTATTTTCATGTGCTTATTTGCCATACTTATATCTTCTTTGATAAATGCTATTTAAATTATTTGTCCAAATGTTACATTGTTTTGTTTTCTTACTGATTTTAAGAGTGCCTTATACATTCTGGACATAAGTTCTTTATCAGATATATACTTTGCAAAGATGTTCTTCCCATCTATGGCTGATCTTTTCCTTCTCATAACCATGTCCTTCAAAAAAATTAAAGATGTTACTTCTGATGAGGCTCAATTTATTGATTTGTTTCATGGATTATGCTTCTGCAGGGTATCTAAAGTCACAAACATTTTCTCCTATGTCTCCTTCTAGAAGTTTTAGAGTTTTCGATTTTATAGTCAGAATCCATTCCATTTTTATTTAATTTTGTTATATGATGTAAGTTATGGATTGAAGATCATTTTTTTGGCATATGGATATACAACTGTTCCAGCACCATTTGTGACAAAGACTATGTATGCATCCTGCGAAGAACTACCTTTGCACCTTTCTCAAAGATTAGTTATCCATATGCATGCTGGTCTATTCCTGGACTTTCTAGTTTCTTATGGTCTATTTGTCTAGCTTGATGTCAACACCACATTGGCAAAATTACTGTACCTTTATAGTAAGTCTTGAATCACATACTGTTAGTCCTCCAACATACTTACATCTTTCCAAAGTTATTTTTGCTTTCCTGGATCCTTAGAATTTCCATGTAAATTATAGAATGAGCTTGTCAATTTTTGTCAAAAATATTACTGGAATTTTGATTGAGATTGCATATAATTAATTTGAAGTAGGGTGAACAGATACAGCATATAAAACCATAGGATGGATATACTTATGCTAAAAATTAGTTTTTAACATAAAATTTAAAAATTACTGGCTGTCCTATATTTTATCTGACAGTCTTAATTCTAGGAGAATTAACACCTTAATAATACTGAGTTTTTATATCTATAAACAGAGTTTATTTCTGTTTACTTAGATCTTTGCTTTTGTTCAGCAATATTGTACATTTTTTGGTGTATAGATTATGCACTTCTTTTGTCAGATTTACCGCTAAGTAAATTGTGTGTTTTGATGCTATTACAAATAATAGTAATTTTTAAATATCAATTTTTGATTTCTTCTGTATACTACAACTTCGCAAAAGTCAATTATTCCAGTAATTTTTCCTTGATCTCACCAGATTTTTTTCATAGACAACCACATTTTCTCCAAATTAGTATGCTTTCCAATCTACATATGTTCTTCCTCCCTAATTATACCGGCTAGATCCTCCAGAACAATATTGAATAAAAGCAATGAGAGTGGACATCCCCATTTTGTCCCTGATCTAAAGGAAAATATACTCATCTGTCTCTTAAGTTTATATTTGCTGAAGGATTTATGTAGATGTTCTTTATTGGGTGAAGAAGTTCCCTCTGTTTCTAATGGGCTGAGAATTTTATAATGAATGAATGTGAGTTTTCAAATGCTTTTTGCTGTTCCATTAAGGTGATCACGTAGTTTCACTTTAATCATTTTTAATATAATGATTATACTAATTGGTTTCTAAATAGCAAAGCACCTTTGCATTCCTGAAATAAATCTCACTTAGTCATCATATAGTCACATTTTTATATATTGTTGGATTCAATCTGGTACACTTGGTTTAGCATTTTGCATGTACGTTCATGAAGAATACTGCTATGTTTTATATTTCCTTTTGGTATTTTCACCCTAAAATTTGGTCTCAGGTTAACGCTGGCCATATGGAACGAGATAAAAATTACTATCTTCTCTTCAATTCTGTAAGATAATTGTATAGAACTGGTATCATTTCATCTTTACATGCTTGGGCAATGTCAACGATAAAGCCACATCACATAAAGTTTTCTTTGTAGGAAGATTTCTAACTATAAATTAGTTTTTTAAGAGATAGAGAGTTATTCACTTATTGATTCTTCTTGAGTAAGCTTTGTAGTTTGTGACGTCGAAAGAATTTTCACATTCCACCTAAGTTGTCTAACTTACTGGCATATAATTTTTCAAAATATTCTATTATCCTTTTCATACCTGAAGACCTATTCATGATGAAACCACTCTCATGCTTACTGCTGCTAATTTGAATCTTTCTATTTTTTGCTCCCTCCGCCAAGTCTGGCTAGAGACTTACTAAATTTATCAAATTTAATAAAATAACCTGCCTTTTTTTACTGATTTTCTCTGCTGTTTTTCTTTTCTACCTGATTTCCACTTTGATCATTTTTGCACTTCTTTTGTTTACCTTTAGTTTAATTTGCCTGTCTTTTTCTAGATTACTTAGGTGAAACTGAATCAATTAATTTGAGATATTTCTTTTTCCTTGCATGTATTGGGTGCTGAGTTGTCCTTCTAAGTGCAATTTTAGAGGCATCCCAGAAATGTGCATATCTTGTGCTTCAATTTTCATTCAACTTAAAACATTTTATAATTTCCTTTTAGAGTTGTTCTTTGGCACATGGATATTTACAAATATATTATTTGGTACCCAAATATTTGGGGAATTTCCCAGATTTGTTATTGATTTCTAATTTACTTCCATTGTTGTCTGAGAATATACTTAATAATCAACTCAACAGTTTATACCTTAAATTATTTTTATTTCATTGAAATTTATTTACTACAATATGGTCTATCTTGGAAAATTAACTGTTTGCATTTAGAAAAATGTATATATTCTGCAGTTATTAAGTGGAGTGTCCTATAAGCACTGATTAGGTCCAGTTGGCTGATGGCATTGTTCAAGTCTTCTATGTTCTTGCTGATTTTCTGTCTACTTGCTCCATCCAATGAAGCACTAAGATTTCTGATGATAATGTAAATTTTTCTGTTTCTCCTTGCAGTTCCATCAGTTTATGTGCCACATATTCGAATGCTTTTTTATGAGGTGCATATGTAAAATGTTCTTCTGATCCCTTTATCATTATGAAATGAACTTCTTTATCCCTAGTAATAATACCGGCTCTGAAATCTACTTTTTCCGATATTCATATGGTCATTCCAGTTTTCCTTTGGTGTTATCATGGTGTATATTTTTTCCATTCTTTTACCTATTTCTATGTTTAAATTGTGTTTCTTATACAAAGTATACAGTTTGGTTTTGTCTTTATATACAATCTGATACTCTCTTCTCTTTAACTGGATTGTTTTAAACCAGTTATGTTCAGTGTAATCATTGACACCATTAAATTTAACTCTATCATCTTGTTATTTGTTTTACTTCAGTCCATCTATTCTTTGTTCTCTTGAAAACTCTTTTTCTGCCTTCTTTTGAATTAAATACTTTTTAAATTGAATTTTATTTTCTTTCTTGGCTTATTAGCATTGCTTAGTTCATCATTTTAACAACTACTTTCAAATTTATTGTATGTTTTTAACCTTATCACACTACACTTTCGAGTGTTACTATACCACTTTGTGAGACAGGAATCTTACAATAGGGCACTGACATTTCTATTCTTATAGACTTATTGAACTGGCACACATTTTGCTTTTATATATTTAATAAACTCTATACCATAATGTTATTATTTTTGTTTAAACACTCAATATTGGCCAGGCGCGGTGGCTTACACCTGTAATCCCAGCACTTTGGGAGGCCAAGGTGGAAGGATCACGATGTCAGGAGATCAAGACCATCCTGGCTAACAAGGTGAAACCCCATCTCTACCGAAATTACAAAAAATTAGCCAGGCATGCTGGCAGGCGCCTGTAGTCTCAGCTACTCAGGAAGCTGAGGCAAGAGAATGGCGTGAACCCGGGAGGTGGAGCTTGCAGTGAGCCGAGATGGCGCCACTTCACTCCAACCTGTGTGACAGAGCGAGACTCTGTCTCAAAACAAACAAACAAACAAACAAACAAAGAAATTCAGTATTTTCAAGAGACTTGATAAAAGTCTTACATATGTATTTACTCTTATTTACTCTTACAGCTACCATTTTCTTTGCCCTTCGTTCACATATGTTGATGCATATTTCTACCCAATGTCATTTTTCTTCATTGTAAAATATATATTCGAATACTCTTTTTGTAATGGGCAAGGTGCTGTTGATTTTTTTCACCTTTTGTATGTCTGGAAAAATGCTTTATGTTTCCTTCATTTTAAATTTTTTTTGTTGTTGTTGAGTATAAATGTTTACATGGATTTATTTTTCTTTCAGCATTTTAAAAATGTAATTCCACTGATTTCTCTCTTGTATTATTTTATTTTTATTTATTTATTGAGACAGAGTTTCACCTTGTTACCTAGGCTAGAGTGCAGTGGTGTGAACATAGCTCACTGCAGCCTTAAAATGGGATCCAGCTATCCTCCTGCCTCAGCCTTCTGAGCAGCTCAGAGTACAGACATGTATCACCACACACAGCTAGATTATTATTATTATTATTATTATTATTATTATTATTATTATTATTATTA
>NC_045448.1:80372576-80421138 GCF_002776525.5 Piliocolobus tephrosceles | reverse complement strand
TATTATTATTATTATTATTATTATTATTATTATTATTATTATTATTAGTTGTAGAGATGGTGTCTTACTATGTTGCCCAAGCTGCTCACAAACTCCTGGCCTCAAGCCATCCTCCAACCACAGCCTCCCAAAGTGCTGTGATTACAGACATAAGCCACCATGCCTGACCTTATATTGCTTTAAATGAGAAATATACTGTTTCCATATCTTTTTTACACTGCACACAATGTATTTTTCCCCTCTGACAGCTTCTATTCTGGTTATCCTTGGTCTTGAACTATAAGATTATAATATATCCTTTGGTGGAATTTTCTTTACGTTTCTTATACTCAGTTTGTTTCACTTCTTGGATTTCTGGTTTTATGGTCTTCATCAAATTCAGAGATTTCTGGCTATTATTTCTTCAATTTTTTTTTTTTTTTTTTTTTTTTTTTTTTTTTTTTTTTTTTTTTTTTGCTAGTTGACATTGTCCCACAGCTCAATGAAGCTCTTTTCAAAGGTTTGGATTTTTTTCTGCTCCATCATGATGTTTTTATTGCTATGTCTTGATGTTCACTAATTTCTCCTATCATGGCGAAACTACCACTAGTCCCATCCAGTGTATTTTTCACACCAGACATGGTAGTTTCCATCTCTACGAATTAGTTTGGGCCTTTTAAATTTCTTCTATGGCTCTATTTGACTTATTAAAACATCTAGAATACAGTCATAAAGCTACTTAACATCTTGTCTGCTAATTTTAACATTTGTGTCCATTCTAAAATTAGTTTTGATTGATTGATTTTTATCCTCATTATGAGTCATACTTTCCTGCTTCTTTGCTTACCTGGGAATTTGTGATTGGATGCCAGATACTGTGTATTCTGCTTGTTAGGTTCTGGTTATTTTGATATTTCTATAAATACTCATAAGCTTTGTTTTGGGACACAGTTAAGTTATTTGAAACAGCTTCATCCTTTTGAGTCTTGCTACAATTTGTCAGGCAGGACAAAACTGGTAATCATTCTGGAGCTAATCATTCCCCAGTACTAAGGTGAGATTCTCATCGTATCTCCAGCACCTCATAATTCATGAGATTTTCCAGTGTTGCTGGTGTAAACATTTGTTATACCCAGCCAGGCGCGGTGGCTCATGCCTCTAATCCCAGCACTTTGAGAAGCCGAGGCGGGCGGATCACCTGAGGTCAGGAGTTTGAGACCAGCCTGACTAACGTGGAGAAACTCCGTCACTACCAAAAATACAAAATTAGCTGAGTGTGGTGACACATGCCTGTAGTACCAGCTACTCAGGAGGATGAGGCAGGAGAGTGGCTTAAACCTAGGAGGCGGAGGTTGCAGTGAGCCGAGATTGCGCCATTGTACTCCAGCCTGGGTGACAACAGCAAAACTCCATCTCAAAAAAAAAAAGAAAATTGTTATACCCAAATGTATGTGAATACTCAGCACATTCCCTTCTAATCCTTTTGCATGGCTCTTTCCCCAGCCTTAGGTCTCTTCCTCACGTGTATGCACTGATCAGTACTCAGCTCATTACAAAAGGAGAACTTGCTGAAGATCTCCAGAATTCTCTCTCTGTACAGCTCTCTCCTCTTCAGTATTCTGTCCTGAAAGTCTAGACACTTCAGATTCTCTCAAGTGCAACTCAGTTCCTCAACTCAGGGAATCCACCAGGATCTGACTGGAATGCATTTCCCCTGGTGTTCCCCGAAAACTCCCTCAGTCTAGTATGCTGGGGCAGTATGATGGCTCATCTTTCAAAGATCACTGTACATTGAAGCCTAGTGGCTATTGCCTTAAAAATCATTGTTTCATATATCTTCAGGCAGCGTTAAATCTGGCCTCATGCCGTCCTCCCATCTCCTTTACTCCATAATTGACTTTCAACTTACAATCTTTCAACTTTAACATGATGCAAAAGTGATACACATTCAGAAGTTGTAATTTCCACTGAATAATGACACACAGACACACAGAAACACACACTGAGAATATGTTTTGTTTACACTATTACAAATTCCACTGCAATCAATATCACTATATATCTAGCTGGTTCCTGCCCCTAGTGTATTTCACTAGGAAGAGAATTTTAGGATCATGGGATTCATATATCTTCATCCCATTTCACTGCTGTCGCCCAAGTCAGGGTCCTCCAACCCTTCTTTGGTGGACTCTCTCTCAGGCTGTGGAACTTCCATGCCCAACATGACCTCACCCTTTAACCAAAGCCAGTTGCAGAGTAAGAAAGCCCAGATCCCTGGCTCAAATCAGGACAACCTTGTGTGGTATGTATGTACTATAGCTCCTCAAACTACTCTCCTAAGGGACATGGCCTGAGGTCACATGATTTTCACCTTATTTAGCTCTTACTTCATGTCTTTCAATACAAGTTGTATTGCCACCAACAATTTCAGGCAGTTGTTCTTAAAATTTACCTACACTATCAGTCTTATGATACGTGTGATGCTCTAATTATCAGTTTGTTTAATATGTATTGGGGTTTTTATTTCCTAGGACAGTTGCCTGTTCTGGGTATTCAGAGCTTTTGCCCATTTTTAAATTATGAGATTGCTTCTATTATTACTATGGAATTCTTCATATAAGATGAGTGAAAGTCCATTAGGAAATACGTTTTTCAACGATCTTCTCTAACACTTAGTTTTTGGATTGTAAGTTTTGTCATTCTAAAGCTTTAATTTTGAAAATAATTGAATACACCCTTTTCCCCTTTATAGTCTAAGTGTGTATGTTGTGTGTACGAAATTCTTCTCTAATTCAGGATCTTAAGGATTATCTTCTAAGTGTTCTCTAAAATCTTACATTTTTCTAAATTGGGTCTCTAATTCATCTGTAATTAATTTTTAATATGTGGTATGAGGCACAGATCTAATGTCATCTTTATTTTTAAGGACAGTTGAAAGTTCCAGCATCATTTACTCAGTAACTTTTCTATCTTTTTTTTCCCCATGCATGTGATGCACTCATTTATATGTGGGTTCATGTATCTGCTGTTTTGTTCCTTTGGTGTATTTGACTTTCCCTGCATGAATATCCCTTTGTTTTAACTACTATGGTTTTAAAGCTCTAACAGAAAAAGTTGGATTTTTGAAGTATATTTTTAGAAAAGTATATTTTGACTATCTTTGAGAATTTTGACTAATATGTGAACTTCGGATTTGTCTTACCACAGTCTATGAAAAATGTGTTCCTCTTTTTACTGAAACACCATTGAATTTATGGATTCATCTTCGGGGAACTGACATCTTTACTATATTGATTTCTCTCATCCCGAACATTTTATAAATTGCTTATTTATTTAGCTCTTACTTTATGTCTTTCAATAAGGTTTCACAATTTTTTCATAAAGGTCTAATAAAACTTTTGCTAGCTCTATTCAGAGGTTTACAGTCTTTGATTCTTTGTTTCAAGTACAGAGGGGTGCTGTTGTGTTTTATATGTTGGTCCAGTATCCAGAAACCTTTTTCTTTTATTATATTAGCTCTACTATCTTGTTTGTACTTTAAACAGTTTTAAGAACACTGGTATCATTTAATACTGGTAACAGTTTTGATTTTTTGCTTCTAATTCTTATACTTTTCCATGCATCACTATCTTGTCCAGAATATCAAGTACAGTGGTGAGTACAGTAAGTTGATAATGGGTATCATTTTCTCCCGATATTAAAGAAAATACTCCTTGCCTTTATAACTGTATTTGTTTGCTGTAAATGTTTAGTCAATTCCTTGTGATACCTATTGTTTTGGAGTTTTTAAAAAATCATGAATGGGTAAACTTATCAAGTACTTTATATGGGCAGTTAACAAGACGATCATGTTATTTCAAACAATATTTTAATCTGATGAATTATGTTAAAAACCATTTCTAAAACCAAACCAACCTCATATTCCTGAGATAAATCCAGCTTGGTCATTATATATTTCCATTTTCTGTACCTATACCTTTAGATGGTCTCTGGCTTATGATGGTTCAATGTATGATCTTTCAAGTTTAATATGGTGCAAAAGTGATACACATTCATTAGACACTATATCACAAATACCCATAGAACCATTCTGTTTTTCACTTTCAGTACAGTATTCAAAAATGACATGTGATATTCAACACTGTATTTTAAAAACAGGCTTTGTGTTAGATGGTTTTGCCCAATTGTAGGCTAACACGAGTGTTCTGAGAATGTTTAAGGTAAGCTACACTAAGATGTGATGTTCAGTAGGTTAGTTATTAAATGCGTCTTCAACGTGGTATTTTCAACTTATGGTAGGGACACAGATCAGGGAGCATCTGTGTATCTATCTATACTTACAGGGTATTTTCAGTTGTAATTGTAATATGCAGAGTAGTCATTATCTGACAGCTTAATTCCTGTGGAAGTCTTCTGTGTCACACAACTTCATAGCTGGAAAGTCTATATTTTACCAGTGCTATGCTTAACATGTTTGCTTTCTTAAGCAATGTGATGTTTATCATGTAGTGAATATTTGTACTAGTAAATACTGTTGTTCCAACTAGATATTCTTTCTCCAATTTTGTGACTTCATAGAGCTTTTGCTTCTAACAGTTGATATCCACAACCCTTCTTTGGTGGACTCTCTCTCAGGCTATGGAGATTCCAAGCCCACACATGACCTCACCCCTTAACCAGTGCCAGCTGCAGAGTATGAAAGTCCAGCTCCCTGACTCAAATCAGGACAACTTTGAGGGGTATGTACATACTATAGCTCCTCAAGCTACTCTCCTAAGGGACATGGTCTGAGGTCACACAATCTTAACTATCCTACTTTTCCCATTTCCTTACCAGTCATCCAAAGAACAATTGCTTAGTAAGTGACATGCAGGTGAAGTGCTCATCTCGGGTTATGTTTCTGTTAAGCCAACATCAAACAGTAGTCTTATAAATAAGAATGTATCTCCTGGAAATGCACATTTTAAGGCTTTTGACAAATTTCTTCCCATGAGAATTGGTAAATTCATATTTCTATCTGCAATGTGAACTATTCTTTCTCTTCATCCTCCTTAACATGGGAGAAGTGTGTGCACATGTATGTATGTGTATATATACACATATACACTGTTATGGACTGAATGTCTGTGTCTCCCTAAAATTTATATGTTGAAATCCTAGCCCACAATGTGATGGTATTAGGAGGCGGAGCCTTTGGGAAACAATTAGGTCATAAGGATAGAGCCCTCATGGATGGGATTAGCACCCTTATAAGAAATACCAGAGGAGAGATGATCTCTCTGCTCCCTGTTGCGTGGGGACACAAAGAGAATATGGCCGTATACAAACCAGAAAGAGTGCCTTCACCAGATATAGGATTTGCTGGTGCCTTCATCTTGGCCTTAACAGCCTCCATAACTGTGAGAAATAAATGTCTGTTTAAACTTCCCAGTCGATGGTATTCTGTTATAGGACCCCAAACTAAGACACATACACATATATTTTAATTTTTCTTAACTGAAAAGTAAAAAAGATATTTCATGTTATTCATATTTTCTATGTGTTCAATAGTGAGGTGGAACATAATTTATACATTTATAATTCCATATAGTGAAGCTTTCACCAAATGTATGAATCCATTCCATACATCAGGTCACCGATCTGCTTTTAACAACCAAGGGGCAGCCAGGTGCAGTGACTCATGGCACTCCACCTGCCTTGGCCTCCCAACACTTTGGGAGTCGGGAGGCCAACAAAGTGTTGGGAGGCCAAGGCGGGTGGTTTGCTTGAGTCTAGGAGTTTGAGACCAGCCTAGTCAACATGCCAAAACCCCGTCTCTACTAGAAATAGAAAAAAATTAGCCAGGCATGGTGGCACACACCTGTAATCCCAGCTACTGGGAAGGTTGAGGCACAAGAATTGCTTGAACCCAGGAGGTAGAGGTTGCATTGTGCCGAGATCATGCCCCTGCACTGCAGCCTGGGTAACAGAGGAAGACACAGTCTCAAAAATAAAATAAAATAACTTAAGGGGCAAGGAGCTCACTATCTCTTGGTGTAGTTCAATTTAGGGTGCAGATCTTACTGCTACTATTCTCTTCCTAAGTGTAGGAAATTTTATGCATAATTAGCCCTTAATTTGCATTCTGAAAGTAACAGAAAATTAGCCTAATCTGTCTTTAACAAAATGACTCTTCAGGTATGTGGAGAAACTTAGACCTGTTTCTGCAATCTCTCTGTTCCATTCCCTCAAGCCTTTTCTCCTCTACACCTAAATTCTTCTGTTGTTCTTCACAAGATATGGTTAGGAATTCAATCAATATCTCTTCACTAGTCCTGGTCAGTATGGTTCTAAATAGGATGCTGTTTCAAGAAGTCAAAGTAAGAATGACAAAGAAACTTTCCCTCAGTATCAGAAAAAATGTGACTAAAGAAATTTTTAAAATGTTTTCGAAATATCCTACTTAAAAATTCTCAGATTTTTCTAAACTGAGTTTTTGTGCCCTAAGACATTACTCCAAATGTCCTAAAATTACAGATACAGTTTTCATTCCCATTTTTCTGACAAGATATTACTCCAATTTTATTAAAGAATGCTGAAGAAAGACATTCAGTTCAAATACATAATTCTATTTAGCAATAGTATCCAAACAGTCTTA
The DNA here is from genome assembly GCF_002776525.5 of Piliocolobus tephrosceles. Lineage (NCBI taxonomy): Eukaryota > Metazoa > Chordata > Mammalia > Primates > Cercopithecidae > Piliocolobus > Piliocolobus tephrosceles. Next base: position 80,414,522 of record NC_045448.1, on the reverse strand, counting down.
TTGCAGGAAAAATCTCATATTAAGTATCATAAAATTAATAGGCCACAGAGAATCTTTGGGTAATCTATAATAAAATAAATTTAGTTCCGTGCATTACATATTCATAAAAATATCCATGAGATTTATTTTTATGTTCAATGGTATAATATCCATAGAACACCAGACTAAATATTTATTCACATTTCTCTGTTTATATACTTAATACTTATAGGTTTGTTTTTCTCATTATCATAATACAGTGTTAGAAAACATTTTAGATCCAGAAGAGCCAACTCATTATTGTAGGAGAAGAATGAAGTCAGAGAATTGACACTACCCAACTTCAAGACTTACTGTAAATCTACAGTAATGAAGACAGTGTGGTATTAGTAAAAGAAGAGACAAATAGATGAATGGAACAGAACAGAGATCCCAGAAATAGGCCCACATAAATAGAGTGAACTGACCTCTCACGAAAGAGAGAAGGCAATAGAATGGAGCAAAGATACTCTTTTTCAAAAAGTGGTGCTGGAAAAACTGGATATTCACATTTTAAAAAAGATCTAGATATAGACCTTACACCTTCATAAAAATCAAATCAAAATGGATCACAGATCTAAACATAAAATGCAAAACTATAAAACTTCTAAAAGATAATATAGGAGAATGCCTAGATGACCTTGAGTATGACAATATTTTAGATACATCAAAGGCATGATCCATGAAAGAAATAATTGATAAACTAGACTTACTAAAATTTAAAATGTCTGTTCCAAGAAAGATAATGTCAAGAGAATGAGAAGACAATACACACACTGGGAGAAAATATATGCAAAAGATATATCGGATAAAGAACTGTTATCCAAAACACACAAAGAATTATTAAAACTCAACAAGAAAATGGATGACCTAATTTAAAAATTGGCCAAAGACCTTAAAAGATACCTCACCAAATTAGATATACAGATGACAAATAAGCCTATGAAAAGATGCTCCACATCATATGTCATCAGGGAATTGCAAATTAAAGCAACAAGAGGGCACTACACATTTATTAGAATGGCCAAAACCCAAAACACTGACAGCACCAAATGCTGGCAAGGATGTAGAGCAACAAGAACTCTCATTCATTGCTGGTGGAAATGCAAAATCGTACAGCTACTTTGGAAGACAATTTGGTAGTTTCTTACAACACTAAACATCCTCTTACCACACAATCCAGCCATCATGCTCTTTGGTGTTTACTCAAATGAAATGAAATCATGTGTTCACACAAAAACCTGCATATGAATGCTTATAGCAGCTTTATTTGTAATTGTCAAAGCTTGGATGTAACCAAGATGTCCTTCGTTATGTGAGTGGATAAATTGGTATATCCAGACAATGGAATATTATTCAGCACTGAAAAGAAATGTGCCATTAAGCCATGAAAAGACATAGAGGAAACTTAAATGCATATTACTAAGAAGCCAATACGAAAGGGCTACATACTGTATGATTCTAACTATAAGTTCTGAAGTTTAACTGTATGGCATGCCATATGATTCTAACTATGTGGCAAACAGAGTAAAAAGATAGTGGTCAGTGCTTGAGGTTAAGGGGGTGGGAGGTATGAACAGGTGGAGCACAAAGGATTTTTAAAGGATTTTTAAGGCAGTGAAACTATTCTGTAAGATATCAATGGTAGACACGTTAGTATACATTTCTCCAAATACACAGAATACAGACCATCAAGAGTGAACCCTAATGTAAACTATGTATCTTAGATGATAATAAGGTGCCAGCATAGGTTCCTCAGTTGTAACAAACGTACCACTATAGTACTGGGTCTTGTTGGGGAGACTGTGCACGTGTGGCGATGAGATATTTGGTAACTCTCCATAATTTCTGTCACTTTCTCTGTGTATCTAAAACTGCTCTAAAAAAAAAGTTTATAAATTTAAAACTATTTTATAGGACCTTGCAATGGAAGAGATCTAAGGCCACTGGGTCCTCCTTTCAGTTCTATCACGACGAGAGTTCCCACTGTTGCATATTTTCCATCTGTGAGACTCTCTAAGGGGACAGCTAATATTTCTAAGGCAAAAACAAGCAGAGAATTTTCAGTTGTTCACACACAAAAGGCATGTGCATGTGTGTAGATAGTTTATTTTGTGAATATTTAATACTGTTTCAAACTGACCTATATATGAGGCCACATTGGCATAAACAGTAGAAGTTCTCTGCAGCTCTATGCAAGGTGGATATGTCCACCCTACTTTACAAACACTGAGAAGAGTGATTCTCATGACTGTCCTGGACTTATCTTCCCCAGTACCTTTCAGGAACAGGAATAATGGTCAATATTCTACAGAACATCACTTTGTTTATTTTCTGCAAGAAAAGCCCTGGAGAATAGCAGAGCACTGGAAGGTTTCTGCATAGGATACTACCTGTAGGTCAAAGATGTTTTCCATACAGCTAAGGGCAAATTATAGAGAATGCAGCTTGGGCTCAGTGCTCTTTGAAGGAGTTTTAGAGAGAAATGGGAAAGTGTGTGGCTTTGCAGCATCATTACTTAGCAGAAACATGTAAAGCAGTTGCGAAGAAAGTTCTCGCCTCTATGAAGGAGTTTTATAGGGAAATGGAAAAATGTGTGGCTTTGTAGCATCATTACTTAGCAGAAACATGTAAAGCAGTTGCAAAGAAAGTTCTCGCCTCTATGAAGGAGTTTTATAGGGAAATGGAAAAATGTGTGGCTTTGTAGCATCATTACTTAGCAGAAACATGTAAAGCAGTTGCGAAGAAAGTTCTCGCCTTTCTTTTGCAGAAAGGTGTCGCCTTTCTTTTGCAGATGCTCTCTGACAACCTGAGCTGCTCAGGCTTTTCTTTCTCACAGGGTTGCCCTTTTCCTTCCACCGTCATTGCTGTCAGGTCATTCCTTGGGTGCACTAGTTGCCAGAGCTTTGTTTATATTCTTTTTCCCTTTTATAGTGCAATTTCCCAATACTCTCATACACACAAGATATATTTCTTCATGGTTTCTTCCTTTTCTCTTCATGGGGAACTTACATACAACACTTGGGCTTCCTACAGTCTTCTTTCTTCCTTTGATACCCTTCCCTTCTCCCCATTTTCCGTACCTTCACTCTGAGCTCCACTGAGACAAACTATCTCCTGTAACTTTCTAAAATACTTAGTTCAAATTTCATTCAAACATTCATTAAGCACCTGCTAAGTTCCAGGCAGTGTCCTGAGTGTTGGGAATATAGGAATGCACAGAGCCATCAATTCAAATAGCTCAAGGCCGGTGTGCTGTCATCTAAAAAACACTTTGAAAGTTAGAGTAAATAAATGTTTGAAATTCATGAATGATTGTGAAAAGCTTCCCCAAGATAGAGCAATTGGGCCAGGTCTGGAAGAAGAAATAAAAGTTTTCCAGAGGATGGAAATAGATATAGGCATTAAAGAGAAGAGTATCACATGGGGGAATAGATCTGTGTCATATGCTCCCAGAGGGATTCTGACAAGCACTGAGGCTGGTTGATGAAGAATACTGCCTAAGAGTTGGATTATAAAATGAAGGCAACTGGAAACCATCTAAAAAGTTTAAGCAAAACAGCACATGATTAGCTTAATGTTCTAGCGTGATAATTGTCAACTGTACAGTATAGATTAAGTAGTAGGCGACATTAAGGAAAAAAACCCATTCAGAGATTCTTGTAATAGCTCATATAAAGGAAAACAAAGGTCTAAATTAAGGTAGCGAGAGTTAAGACTAAGGAACAAACAGATGTGAGATATAATTTTAAGCACAGTGATATCAACAGGGGCTTGTATGCTGAATGGAATGGAGAGGAAGAACTCTAAGATAACTACCTGGTTTTCGCCCTGGGCTATTTGGGTTGGTAGTTCAGGCATCCACTAAGATAGAAATACAGAAGAAATATGACAATTGGGAGCATAATGAATTTAATTTTAGATGTACTGAATTTGGGATGCTTATGGGTGTTCACATCTAGGAAATATTTGGAAAGTGGTCTGAAGGCTCAGGAGAGAGTTCTGGGCTAGAAATAGAGATTTGTGAGTCACTGGCACATACAGTAAATATAGAAGATAAATCATGGGAATAGATTAAATTACCCCAGGAACATACGTAGAACAAGGATCACGGTGAAAAATGGGACCTGGGGGAAAGCATATATTTAGGAAATAGAATAAAGACCTACGAAAAAAGACAAGGAAAGTCAGAGGCGAGTGCAGAACAGGTGAGAGTGGGATGGTTGACCACAAGTGCTTATGTTATGACAGTCGAAACTGGCTAACGGTGTGAAATCCACAAGAGAGTCCAAGTGGACTAAAGAGAGAAAGCAAATCCTTGAATGTCACAATCATCTAATCATTAGGTTCCTTGATCAATATCAGCAATTATAGCCAGAAGGTAGTGCACCTTGGGGGAAACCCAATCTTTCAAAAAAAAATCTATTTAAGACAAAAAAAGAAGAAAGGACCTGAGAAAGCATATGAGGAAATATCAGAGGAATATTATTTTTCCTTCTTTTGTTGTTTCTGATAATGATGTAGATAATAATAATGATAATGATGATATACTTTTTAGAATGGAAGAAACTTTAGTATGCTTGTGGTCTCAGGCTATAGATTTCACTTCAAGGAAAAGATTAAATATATATATAAAAAAGAGAGATAAACATGAAAGTGGGCTAGAGGCAAAAAGAAACAGGAAGAGAAATGCCCTTTTAATGTATCATTTCTGAGAATAAAGGAAATACAATAAGACTGTGTTATTGACAAAATTACAGATATGAAGGATCAAAACAGAGCGATATAAGGTCTAACAGACTCAATGTTCAATTACAAAATAGGCAGTAATGACTGATACTTACAAAGTTCCTACTATGTGCCAAGTGCTATTTTAACTGCTTTTAAGAAATATTAACTCATGTAATCTTCACAATTACTCTATAAGGTAGACGTCATTATTATTTTCCTTTCACAGATGAAGAAATAATAACAAAGAGAAGTTAAATCACCTAGGATCATAAAATAGGCTGCAGAGCAAAGGCTTGAACCGGATGGTGAGTGTCTTCTGGATGGTGAGTGTCTTCTGGTAAGCTCTGTGCTATACAGCTGCTCTAAGCAGGAAGGGATCGAGTGGCAATCAGTAGTGGGGTTTAGAAAAAAAAATCCTAGGAAATGACTGAGCACATAACAACAAAAAAGAATTTAAAGAGGCGAGGTGCAGTGGCTCATGCCTGTAATCCCAGCACTTTGAGAGGCGGAGGTGGCGGATCACTTGAGTTCAGGAGTTCAAGACCAGCCTGGCCAACACAGTGAAACCTCGTCTTTGCTAAAAATACAAAATTAGCCAGGCGTGATGGTGGTCGCCTATAATCCCAGCTATTTGGGAGGCTGAGGTGGGAATTGCTTGAACCTGGGAGGCCAAGGTGGCAGTGAGCTGAGATCGAGCCATTGCACTCCAGCCTGGATGAAAGAGCAAGACTCCATCTCAAAAAAAAAAAAAAAAAAAAAATAGTGAAAGAAAGGCAGCACTGGGGCTCAGATGCAACTGAAGATCATGTGTTAGCTATGATGCCAACGTGTATGACAGGATGATCGTTTTTTAGGAAGTGTTCATCCCATAGGTACAGGAAGAAGAAGGTAAAGGAAGTAATAGCAAGTATTGGAATTTTGCTGTAAAGGAGTGATCGACACAAGAAAGATGCCGAGTCAGCAGTTCAGCCACACTGCAAGAGAGAGAATCAAATAGAGAAGAAGGACAGCAGAGAAACCAAGAACAGGATGACATGGTGGGAGGAATTAACAGCCTAGAGGTAGGCTGGAAGGCAGGTTGCTTCTCTTGAGGGAAAAAAGCTGGAGAAATGGGAGTGAAGACAAACTAGAGGAAGTGGAAACAAAGAAGGCTGTGGTCAGAGCAAGGTACTACATCAGAAATGTGAAGGTTAGAAAAATCTAGTGTTAAGAGTTACATATTAACTGAGGACTGTTCCATTATGTTCTACAACAGTATCCCAACTGTGTCCATAATTTTCTTCAACTGTAGCAATGTATCCCAGGCTCAGGAGAGGGTCAAGCAAAGGCTGTATTATCCTATGGTTAAGGAACATCAAAGTGAATTATGCTGAAAAAGCTGACGATGGAATTGAAGTGCCAATGAGTATTCATTAGTCATTCAACTATGATGCCCAGGCAGGATAAGGAAGAAAATGAATTTGAGAGAGTTCTCACAGACAGAGATGGAGCTGGAATTAGAATGTTCCCGTAGGATTTTACACAAAAGTAAAAAATATATATAATTCCATTTTGTCAAACTATTCCTGCATTTACTTCCTTTGCCCATAGATGGACGTTAATCTCCCTTATAGACAGAAAACTATGCATAGCTTGGCTTCTCCATACCCCACATAGTTCTGAGGATTGTTGGGTATTAAACAAATACTTGGTAGGCTGCATACATCACTGAATTTACCTCTGAGATGCTACCTAGAAAAAAATTACTCAGGTGTCAGTTCCTCTTGCAAGTCAGAAAGAAGTCCCAGAAAGGACTTGACCAAGGCAGAAAAATTAGCCGGATACAGAGTCAGATCATATGCATATCATGTGGCAATCAATGATTATCTCCTAGGGGCCAGCAGAGCATTGGGCACTGTAGAAAATATGTTTTTGCTACATGGATTATAAACTTTTCTCACTGGATGCATACAAAAATTAATATAGCATTACATACCACAAGCTAGGTTTTTTACTTACAAAGGCAAGAGTTTGTGTGGGGTATGTGTGTGATGTTGTATTATGATGCTGAACATGGAGAAGATAAGAACAAATTCAACAAGTTAAAAAATCAAAAAGAATCTCAGAATATTTTCACTATAGAAAATGAAGAAATTTTCCCACATGATCAGGTGTTCATCTGGCATCACTACAAAATGTAATTTACCAGCCAAGCATGGTGGCTCATGCCTGTAATTCCAGCACTTTGGGAGGCCAAGGTGGGTGGATCACCTGAGGTCAGGAGTTCGAGATCAGCCTGGTTAACATGGTGAAACCCCATCTCTACTAAAAATAGAAAAAAAAAAAAAAAGTAGCTGGGCATGGTGGCGGCACCTGTAATCCCAGCTACTCGAGAGGCGGAGACAGGAGAATCGCCTGAACCTGGGAGGCAGAGGTTGCAGTGAGCCAAGATTGTGCCAACACACTCCAATCTGGGCAACAAGAGCAAAACTCCATCTCAAAACGAAAAAAAAAAAAAGAAATAATTCAACTTTTCACACTCTTTCAAAGTAGTCAGAAAAGTGTGAGTGAGACCACGTAAGAAGAAAACAGAAAGATAAATAATTGAATTTTTTAATCTAGAGGAGAAATATGGAAATCATCTCAAATAAGCATCCTTTGGGAGAAAAAAATTAAACGAAAGTAAAAAGACAAAGAAGTTGATTTCAGAAAAAATATTTTTTTTTCAAAAGAAACAACCAATAAAATAAAACAGCTTCCAAAAGAACAAATAAGGTACAGACAGGACCCAAAAAAAAATAAAAAGAGAACATATGCATTAACGTTCTTCTCATATGTAAGACACAGATTAGATTTCAGAAAGCAACACCCCCATTTCTCTCTCTCTCTTTCTCTTTCTCTAAGACTTTAAAAGAGACCAATATCCCCTCAGAATTGTTGGTCTTCTGGGCTCAGAACGATTAGCGAAACTAAAAGTAAGATGGAAACCTGATGCCCTGAGCACCAGTCAGCAGCAGAGCTCTTTCTAGAATTTGGATATGAAGGGACTCCATATAAGAAATACATAACTGGAATATTTCCATAAACAAAGCAAAGTAAAGATGTGAAGGTTAAAGAATTAAACATGAATCTTATGACAGATTCTGCTGTTTTTCCCCCTCAGGGTTAGTCTTCATGAATGAGTCTATGTTATGGTTAACCAAGTCATTAGGAGTGATAACGCATTAATGTCAGGAGCATTCTATCATATTACTTGTCTTAATACGGTCTTCAAGGTCATGGTTTAAAATGCCACAGGATAACATTTATAAATACAGTCTTCACAACCCATTTTCATATAAATGATCTTTTGATACAGCCTTTCCTAAATAATATTCTGACACAAATGAGAATGGTTAAATTACCCAATATGAAGTCATTAAAATTAGAATTTCACAGGGAAAATTCAAATTACCACATTTATTGATGGTAGAGATTTATAGTAATTTGCTTCTTATAAATAGCAAAACCTTGTTGTTTAACTTTCATCCAATTTCTTAGCCTGGACATTTGAATTCATACACCAACAGAAAGCTATCTCCCATGTCTCCTAAAGTATTATATAAAATACATTATAGGAGAAGACAGAAGGAGGGAGAGAGAAAAACAACACCTCACTGCCATTCAGTCCTTGTGGTTAGAACAAAACAAAATGGTAAAACTGATTATTCAGTAAGGGCTGTTTTCATCTGAAAAGAAAACACAATTAAAGCAGTTATTCTTCTATGTTAAAAGGTTTTGGTAATATCTCATTTTCTATTTTCTCATCAGATAAGTTTTGGAAAAGCAAACTACTGGTATTGCAAGACAACAACGTTTATTGCAGCTCTAGTTATCCTGTAACATGAAAAAAAAAGGAAAAGGGCCAATATTTCATATAAACTGGCCTTTGTCAGCCATAGAAAAGGTTGTGCCCTAACACAGCAAATCTGATTTTTTTTTTTAAATAAAGGCTGAAAGCATAAGTTTCAAAATATGAGTATATATATTTATGGAAATGTAAAAAATTGAGAAAATGACAGATGAGAATAAAGGAAAGATATTTTGTCACCCTGTCATTCCTTCAGCAAGCAAAGTTCTCCATATCAATGCTTTATCATAATCATCTCCCCATCACTTAGAAAGTATCACAAGGCTCCTGACTATCTGAAGATATTCTATAAGCTAAACTGCAAGAGATTTTCGTCATATTTGAAGAAATAAGAACAATATCTGAAGAATTGTTTAAAATATAACAATTGTTTCATTCTCTGAAAAGTATTACAAAAAACATAGGAACAAGAAAAAAGTCTTTCCACATATATGTTTGCAAAATATGGACCAGCAGAGCATGGTTAAGTATACATGTTTCAGCAAAGTTGCTAAAGAAAAAGCTCACCCACCTCCTCAGAGGAGCAGTCACAGCAGGCACGACAAAAGAAAATGGTTTTCACTGGGATTTAAAGAAATGTTTTTATTCCCTTGAGGTTAAACTTAAAAAACTGAAACGCATGATCTGGTAAAAGATAATAACCCCTGGAAAAACCATGTGAAACGTTAACCCCTCAGACATCCTAGTAACAATTAGAGAAAACAAAGTGTCATCATTAGTAAAATCATTGACTTTGACTGCTTATACCTAGAAGAGGGAGCTCCAAGCTTTGCTTTTTAACTAAATTTTTAGGCTGAACATTTTTGTGCTTGTCGAGATCAGTCATCTAATTCCTAGAGAGAAGTTAGAAGACACCTGTAGCTCAGTGCGATAGTAAACTTCATCAATTTGGTTTAAGTCTTCAATAGTCATTTGTTAGTTTCCACTCCTTCCTGATGCTCTTCGAAGTAAATTGGTGTCTCGGGGGAAAAAACAAAAAGATCTGGAAAATGTCGCAGGAAAGCAACTATGATTCAGGCCATACGTCATTCTCTCCTTAATCAACAACAGTGCTGTCTAACATATACTTCACTTTCTTCTTTATCATATTAAGTATACTTTCCAACTTCTCATGTTTTTAGCTAAGTCTAGTCTGGGGAAAGTCTTAAACAGATCTTCCCAATAATGTATGTCTTCCCTTCTAAATGGCAATGGAGGCTAATGAATTTTTAAAGAAAAAAAAAAAAAGGGAATAGTGGAGACAAGTTAAAACATTTTATTAAGTATACAAAGGTAAGATTTAGAAAATTTATAAGCCAGTGGGTATTGTAATGAAGAAAACTGAGCAATTATTTCTTTTAAGATAAAAAATAAATAATTTCTTCAGGCTAAAATTATAGACATCTATTTTATCATACAGAACTCCGGCCTTCTAATCATCTTTCCAAGCAGTGGCATGGACCCTGAAAACCACTTCTGGTGGACTGCATTGGCCTGCTGGTGGCACGGCCTTAGATCAGTTTAGAAGAAAAGGGTAATGGCCTTCTATTCAGGCATGTATTCTGCTCAGATTGCTCCATTTCAGGACAGAATGTCATTCCTCCCAGCTAACAGCTGAAAGTGTACAGCTAATAACACAGAACTAGGACTATTTCACACCATTGCCCTTCAGTTATTCCCACTGAAAACATGTATTGAGCACTCAGTAAGTGCTAGGCACTTTACCCAGTTAGTCCTCCAAATGCCTTATGAGAGGAGTACTGTTACTAGTCTCAATTTATGATCCCTTCATTAATTTACCCGAATTGCCAAAGGCTAAAAGGTCTTACCTCCACTTGACTATATCTGTTATTCTTTGTACTTTCTATATGACACTTATCCTAGATTACTTGTTTCCCAGTATTTGGTGTGTCAATCTTAACTGTATGCCTACACCAAGAGGCTTCAAGTCTTGAGAAAAGTGTTCTATAAATACAGGAAACTCTAAACTTTTTCGAATGGATAGTGCTTCCCATCCTTCTTCCTCCTCAGTGATTATTCTGGCTTTTATTCTCAGTGTATTTTCTATACAATTATTTATTGCAAAAAAAATCCATATACTTTACCAGAAAACTTATTGTTTCCATTTTATAAGATACTATGGTTTTATTAATTTCTGGGATGGATTATCAACTTCAAAGATATCATTTACTTACAAGAAATTTGAGACTGATAGGAACTCGAGATATTTTCATGATACTAGTACATATAGCAATGCTAAAATAAATGTAAATATATCTTTATCCAGAAAGCTCAACCAAAAGCTAAAGATTATTACAACAAATAACTGTTCTTAGAGTAATTTCGTGGTATGAAGAAATATTATAAAAGATGATGAACAAGATACTGAAGCTTTGTCCAAGTGAAATACTGTCTTACAAATGTAAATGGCGTTCAGAGGCACTAATGACTCTCAAAAATTAATACAACAATGAAGGAACTTCAGAGTCTTTGTTCACTAAATCTATGTGGGAAGATATCAGATATACTCAAGACCCTTACAACTCAGTAAACACATTTCCTCCATACCCCCAGGATCTTGGCAGTAAATGTGTGAATATGTCCATCTTAGAATGGCCTGAAACAATCTTCCTGCCCTTCTTTCTGTAAAAAGTTATCTGGCAAGTCTGTAAGCCTACTATAATGTGCTTTTAAGACATCACTTTATTTACTTTGAAGGGCATCCAACAATCATGGATCTAGGAATCAAAAGATAAACGATCTTAAATCAAGACTAAAAAATAAATTAAGACCACAGACCTGAGCTGGGCCAGATTGTGAGCATATCATTTTTGTGTTTATTGAGTTTATTCCTTGAGAAATGGGCCCTGCAATGGCATTGTCAGGGAGTGGAAGAGAAGAAAGATGAATAGTTTCAGCTGGATTTAGAGAGGAAACCCAGGCGATGCTGAGGAACTGCCCTTAGAAAAAATTGCTATTCTTGGGCTGGACTTCCATTCCTAGCAGCTTCACCCTGAGTGACTTTTGAGCCATGATGTAGAAAGCAAAACTTGGCAAAGGACCTCATAAAATGAAGACCAGGGCATGGCAAATGATGGTTTTATGCACCTGTGTGTCAGTGACTGGAAGAGTGGACATCAGTGCAATGGAATGAAGGAGAAAAGAGGAAAAGAGAGAAAGAAGTGAGAAACAGAAAGAGGCCAGGAAAGGGATGAGGAAGGCAAGGAAGAAATGAAAAGAAAGAAAGTGTGCATGGGCAGCATTCAGCACAGCGATTAAGGGCACATGCTTTGAAGCCAGAGGGCTGGGCATGAATCTGCCTCTGCCTTAGGCATGTTACGTAACTTCCTGGTCCCTTAGCTTCCTCATCTGTAAAATGAGGTTTAATAACTCAGCCCAAGGTTTCTTTCAGCTTTCCTCTTAAATTAATTCAAATATGGTACAATCACTTTGAAAAACAGTGTGAAGATTCCTTAAATGACTAAAAATAGAACTACCATTCCATCTAGCCATCCCATTACTGGGTATCTACCCAGAGAAAAATAAGTCATTACATAAAAAAGACACATGCTCACGCATGTTTATAGCAGCAAGATTCACAATTGCAAAAATATGAAACCTACCTAAATGCTTATCAAACAATGAGTGGATAAAGAAACTGTTGTATATATACATCATGAAATACTACTCAGCTGTAAAATGGAATGAAATAATGGCCTTTTAAGCAACTCGGATAGAGTTGAAGGCCATTATTTTAAGTAAAGTAATGCAGCAATGGAAAACCAAATATCATATGTTCTCACTCATAATTGCAAGCTAAGCTAGGAGGACGCAAAGGCATAAGAATGAGAAGATGAACTCTGAGGACTCGGAAGGAAGCGTAAGGGATAGAAGACTACATATTTGGTACAGTGCACACTGCTCAGGTGATGTGTGTACCAACATCTCAGAAATCACCACTAAAGAACTTGTTCATGTAACAAAAAACTTGTCTCCCAAAAACTGTTGAAATAAAATTTTAAACATTAAATTTAAAAATATTCAAATCTTTCCAAAAGAGAAGAAGCTGAGACCAGATGTAATGGATACCATGATGTGAATGGTTTAAAAATAAAATTCAAACTTAGAACAATAACAGAAAAAGAAAAAGTGCTAAAAAAAAAAAAAAAAAAAAAAAAAAAAAAAAAAAAAAAAAAAAACCAAAAGAGGAAAAAAAAAAAAAAAAAAAAAAAAAAAAAAAAACTAAAACACCTAAAAGAGGAAGGCTTTGTAGAAAAGAAAAACTATGAGCAAGGAAAATAGGGCATAAAACACTGGCATGCATTTAAAGAATAGGGAACTTGCCAGAGGCCGAGTGGAGAAATAAGCAGCAGCAAGCCAGACTCCAAATATCACACATTTAACCACAAGGCTGACGGAGCTCACAGTAATAAATAAGAAGGGAGGGCAGAGTTTTAGGAGGTGACACTCTTGACAGAAAGTAATCAAAAGAATGCAACACTCTTGACAGTTTGATAGTACTTGAAGATGTACTACACAACAGAGAAGCAGAGAAGCCAGTGATGTGCAGAGGCCTGCGAGTGCTCAGCACCCGGTGCAGAGAGCAGAGAGGAAGGAGGAGCACAGGATGCCACAGAGGCCAGCAACCCCTTCAGGGGTTCCATTTCCCTCCATGGGTTTGTTTCAGACTAACATCGACACTTTTGTTCTTCACAGAGTTTTAGGTCACAAATGCCCTTAAATACACAATTTTCTGAGTCTTTTTTAGGCTCATCTACCAGGAACACTTGCCCTTCCCACTCCTTCTCCAAGCATAGTTGTGACTCAGAGTGACCAGCCTCAATGAGTGCCAACAGCACACAATGCTGAGCTCATACACGGGAAACAGCACTCAGGCATGAGCTAGCACTCTTGGAAAGCGGGCAGCACATGGAGACCGAAGGGACCCGCAATGCAGACCGGAGGCAGGAGGAGAAAATTGTTCCTAAGGGATGTTGGCCATGTTGTCTGGGGGAAGGAGGGAGGGACTGGAGCAGAGGAAGCCAGCATGGAGTGCAGGCCAGGGTAGACAAGGGCACATCCTGTGCAAACGCATTCATTACCAGGAATTTAAAGAGTAAAAATCTCATCACTGATAAACTTTCTAATGTAAAAAGCCATTTTATGTTCCTGGTCAGCTCTGAGACAGAGTACCATATATTAAACCAATCTTATGTTTCCATTTTTGCATATTATAATAACAATATTATAAGAATAAAAGTCAAATATATAACAATAGCCAAATTTTATTCCAGCAATACTACAAAGTAAACTCAGAAATAGGAAAACTACATCCACGATTATCAGTACTACTTATTTAATATTGTCTTGGAAATGTTATCCAATACAGTTAAACAAGGCAAAGCAATTAGAGACAGGACAATTAGAAAAGAAAAGGCAGAATTATCCCTAATTGTAAATAAATGTCTGAATAACCAAGAAAAACAATTGAAAAAGTACTGCAAACATTAAGAGATAAAAGCAATATAGACAATGTAAACATTGACATACAGAAAAATTTTATACATATAGATGAAAATACATCTAAAAGATACACATTTTCAAATGTATATGTAATTAACCAAAAGACCTGACTTATAGCAGCAACCAAAAAATATAAACTATGTATATAGAAATGTGAAAGAAGAAGATATTTGAACACCAGAGAAAGATCCAAAGACTCAAAAAGATAGGAAAAAGTACATGTTCTCAAGTAGGAACACTTTTCCCCAAATCATTAATTCATATAAACCCCATAAAATACTATGAGCTTTTAAAAAATTGTTCCGGATATCCGTGTGAGACTGGTACATACATAGAGGCAGAAAAGAAACTGGTTTCAAGGGCATATGAAAATCTACTTGCGCTGGGCATGGTGGCTCATGCCTGTAATCCCAGCACTTTGGGAGGCTAAGGTGGGTGGATCCCCTAAGGTCAGGAGTTCGAGAGCAGCCTGGCCAACATGGTGAAACCCCATCTCTACTAAAAATATAAAAATTAGCTGGACGTGGTGGTGTGTGCCTGTAATCCCAGCTACTTGGGAGGCTGAGGAAGGAGAATCTCTTGAACTCAGGAGGCGGAGACTGCAGTGAGCCAAAATCGTGCCATTGCACTCGGGCGACAAGAACAAGACTCCATCAAAAATAGAAAGAAAAAAAAAAAACTACCTGCTTCTACACTTTTCTTTTATATCTCATATATCCTAAATTTGAATATCAATGAGAATCACTAACATTGATTGAAACACACTGAATATATTAAAAACCCAGGAATTCATAATGACACTAAAAGAAAAAGACAACAAGAAAAAACATCATCACAACTACCCATTAATTATGACTGGATACTTCTAGGAAACCATCCCCTAGAAATTAGCAATTCTAATTTTTCTATATAAACTTTTTTATATGAACTATAAGATAAACAGGTAGTGTTAGTAGATGAGACAAAGTCTTCCTTTATAGAAGAAATCCAACTGATAAATCCACAGGAACAGTAAAATTAGAATGCATCACTACTTTGTAGTACCCAATGAAATAATCAATTTAGGAAACGGTAACTAGATAAAGCCATTAGATAAAGAATTGACGGGCAATTTTACGATGGAGGTAGCATCTGAACGCAATGTCAATCAGACATTCGTGCCTCCTAAAGTGATGTAATGTGAAATAAATAGCCTATGAAGCATTTCCTCAAAACAAACTTGAAATATAACCAAGTGTTACAAGCTTATTTCCAGTTTATGGGAATAATGAATGCTCAAGGATCAGGTTAAAGAAAACAATGAAGAAAAAAATAGGACATCCATTTCAGTCTCCTCAATCAGTCAATGTCATGGAAAAACAAATGTGTTGGAGAAGGACTAGTCTTGACCAAAAGGTCTACGAAAACCAAGGACACTACAAGATTTTCTAAGTCATTAGTAATTAGGAAATGCAAATTAAACTATGAGATACCACTCCATACCTATTAAAATGGTTAAATAATCATTTTTAAGTTACTGAAAATAACAAGTACTGGCAAAGATGGGAGCAACTGAAATGATCATATATGGCTTTGGAGATGCAAAATGACATAGCCACTCTGGAAAACAGTTTGGTGGTTTTGCATAAGGCTAAGCATACAGTAAACACATAACCTAGTAAACCTAGGTCAATACGCCTAGGCATTTACCCAAAAGAAATGAGATATAGGCCGGGCGCAGTGGCTCAAGCCTGTAATCCCAGCACTTTGGGAGGCCGAGACGGGTGGATCACGAAGTCAGGAGATCGAGACCATCCTGGCTAACACGGTGAAACTCCGTCTCTACTAAAAAAATACAAAAAACTAGCTGGGCGAGGTGGCGGGCGCCCGTAGTCCCAGCTACTCGGGAGGCTGAGCCAGGAGAATGGCGTGAACCTGGGAGGCGGAGCTTGCAGTGAGCTGAGATCCGGCCACTGCACTCCAGCCTGGGTGACAGAGCCAGACTCCTTCTCAAAAAAAAAAAAAAAAAAAAAAAAGAAATGAGATATAAATCCACACAAAAACGTGTGTAACGTGTGTACACGTGTGTGTGTGATATATATCAGATTTATTTATAATCACACAAAACAAGCCAAATGACAAACCAGACCAAATGTTCAACTGATGACTAAATAAATAAACTGTGGCAACATCCATGTGGTAGAATAATGCTAAGCCATGAAAAGGAAACAAGCTACTAATATACAACAACATGGTGAATTCAAAAATAATTACGCTCAGTGAAAGAAGCTAGACTCAAAAGACAACACATTACATGACTCCATTTTTGTCGTATTCTGGAAGAGACACACAAAGCTACAGGGTCAGAAAAACAGATTTGTGGCTGCAAGGAACTAAGGTGAGGGGGGAAAGGATGAACTTTAAAAAGCATGAGAAAATTTCCTCATTACGCTAGTGGTTACATTGATTGCATGCATTTGTCAAAATCCACAGAACTGTGTATCTAAAAGAAAAGCATTTTACTGAATGTTAATTATACCTCAACAAACCTGGCATTGAAAAGAGGGAGGAAAGCAGAAAAACCTAGAAGATATGGCACATGCAATATGTGGAATTTGTATGGATTCTGATTCCAACCAACGGCTACTATATATATATATATATAAACAAATTAGAAAAAAAATCTAATTGTGATTTGAGCATTAGATACCAGGGAGAAATTACTTTTCATTTTGTCAGGTGGGAAAATGGCATCAAGGTTTTCTTAAGCCCATATTCCATATTTTTAAGAGATGCATATTTGAGCACGCAGAGATAAAATGAGAGCTTTAAAATATTCAGAGAAAGGTAAGAGAAAAAAGAGAGACATCTAAAACATGGTAAAGTTTGTGTAGTTCTAGCATCTATATGATAGGTATATGGTAGGTAATTATTAAGAAGGATCCAGATACTGATATAAGCAACTCTCTACTTTTGTGTATGTTTGAATCTATTTAAAATTAAAATTTAAAATAATAGTCAATGTTTACTGAGTATTTGCCTTGCACCTGGAAATATTCTTAGTTTTTACATGTTAACGCATTTAATTCTTATGACAATGATAGAAAGTAAGTACAATTATAAGCCCATTTTACACATAAAAAATGGAGACACTCTACTAAGTTTAAAAAATTCCCCCAAATCAAGTAGCCAGTATGAGGCAGGCTGGCACAAGGCTCACACTCTTAACCACTCCAATACCACCTTTTAAATTATGTATCTGGACTACATGGTTTTCTTACAGTCTGTGTATATTATCTCTCATGCTGATTATCAAGTTAATACCTACAGCTGTATTTCTTCATTCTTATACATTTTTCAGTTCTGTATTTGCACACCAAAGTAAAGGCACCATATTGGCTACCTTCCCCAAATCATAACAGAATGAGTTAGATTATGAAAGAAATAAAATGTGAAAGTTAGTATAACATTTAGAATTTTAAAAATTTATTTGAAATACTTTGTTTCTTTTTGCCAGAAGAATGATTTAGTCATAATAATAAATGTGACTACTCCACTCATTCCCTTTCAGTTTTGTATGCATACCTTCAATCCATTTTTCTCTAGGCCTTCTTTTTCTATTGCTGATAATGAGGAGGCATACTGTCGTGAACAGGCTTATGAATATTAAGATGTTTTGTACAGAAATGGCTAATCACTATTAAGTGAAAAAATGGGAAAAGGCAAAATAATAGTCAACCTATGGACTTTCATTTTTCTCCTTTTTTTATCCTTGGAAAAAATTATACATTATAAAATCCAGCAAAATCAAAGTCATAAGCAGAAACTAATATGTTACCTTTTTTTTTTTTTTGAGATAGAGTCTTCCTCTGTTGTCCAGGTTGGAATACAGTGGTACCATCTTGGTTCACTGCAACCTCTGCCTCCGGGGTTCAAGCAATTCTCCTGCCTCAACTTTCCTAGTAGCTGGGATTACAGGCATCCACCAGCATGCCCAGCTAATTTCTGTATTTTGGTAGAGATGGGGCTTCACCATGTTGGCCAGGCTGGTCTCGAACTCCTGACCTCAAGCAGTCCACCTGCCTTGGCCTCCCAAAATGCTGGGATTACAGGCAAAAGCCACCACACCCAGTCGAAACTAAAATAAGTTTTCATAAACTTATCTTCACCAGCATAATGTTAAGAATAACCACAGGACCATATATATGATCCTTCTCTGAGTGACATGCTCCAAGGGGAATGTTTAACAAGATTACCAAG
Organism: Piliocolobus tephrosceles; assembly: GCF_002776525.5. Classification (NCBI taxonomy): domain Eukaryota; kingdom Metazoa; phylum Chordata; class Mammalia; order Primates; family Cercopithecidae; genus Piliocolobus; species Piliocolobus tephrosceles. Next base: position 80,396,143 of record NC_045448.1, on the reverse strand, counting down.
GGACTTAATTTCCAAATGAAAGGTCAGCCATGATACATTCGTCTTGGCAATAACGTAAGGGAATCCTAATAGCATTTTGCTTTTCAGAGTAGCTATTAAGAAGGTAACCAACTAAAATTCCTTGGAGAAACAGGTAGCTCCTTTTTTGACAGAAAAGGAAACATGGTGGTAAAATCAAGTACTCCACATTAAAATACAAAGCTATAAATCAATTTTGACTTGAATTGAGGTTTCTGATTTTTTTTCTCATGCATATATACCAGTAGCAATTTGTCACCATTATCCATTCATCAGGAAATACTACTCTAGGAAAACAATTACTGAGCTCAGATTACAAAGATCAACCAGAGCTTTGGTCTTCTTCGTATAAGAAAAAAGTTTTACTTAGGATCATTTGTCTTCATACATTTCCTTACATTTCTCCTTTGTCTCTATGACTACTTAAAAAGAAAAATAATTATATTCGGTATTGGTTTTATACTGTGACCACAACAAATTACCACAAAAGGAAGAAGTTAAGCAACACAAATTTGTTACTTTACAGTTCTCTAGGTTACAAGAAGTCCAACATGGGTCCTACCAGGCTAAAATCACAAATTTCATTTTTTCCTAGAAGCTCTAGGGAAAAATCCATTTTCTTGTTCATTGGAGTTGTTGGCTGAATTCAGTTCCTTGAGGTTGTAGGACTATTTGCATTTTCTTGCTGGCTATCAGCTGAGGGTCATTCCAGCTTCCACCACTACATTCCTTGGCTCACAGCCCTTTTCCAACTCAAAGCCAATAGCAGTGGGTGGAGTACTTTTCACATCGGATCTTTGTGATCCTTCTTCTGTAATTACTTCGCCCTCTGACCACAATAAGAAAAGGTTCTCTGCTTGTAAGGACTCATGATTAGATTGGGCCCACACAGATAACGCGAGATAATCTTCCATCTGGAGAAAGTTTCTCCAACTTTGAGATCAAGAAACAGATCTTTAAAAACATTGCATTCCAATATCTAATCAAGAGATGGGGTTGCTACAATGGACACCTCCTGACCATAGGGCCAGCTCAGACCCTACTTGCATTTCCTGAAACAGTGAAAAGGTCTGTGGTAACATCCAAGAGAAGAACGTTTGCCATTACATTTTCATTTTTCAGTGTCAGATTGTCTCCAAGCTTATGGCAACTTTGTTCAGAAGAAATATCCTTCACTTGAGGCCAGGTGTGGTGGCTCACACCTGTAATCCCAGCACTTTGAAAGGCCGAGGCAGGTGGATCACCTGAGGTCAGGAGTTCAAGACCAGCCTGACCAACATGGAGAAACCCCCTCTCTACTTAAAACACAAAATTAGCCGGGCGTGGTGGTGCGCGCCTGTAATCCCAGCTACTCTTGAGGCTGAGGCAGGAGAATCGCTTGAACCCAGGAGGAGGAGATTGCAGTGAGCCGAGATTGCGCCATGGCACTCCAGCCTGGGCAACAATAATGAACTCCATCTCAAAAAAACAAAACAAAACAAAACAAAATAAAAATCCTTCACTTGTGCTTAAAAGCAGCCAAAGATTTGGAGGTTAGACCATATTGTCCTGCACCCCAAGCAAATATATTTATATTTTAAAAGCTTAATATTAAAATATTTCATTTGAATGATAAAGGGAGGGTGAGGAAAGATTATATTAAACTGTCCCACCGATAGAGAAATTCAGGTGTCTAATTGTACCTGTAAGCCCCTTTAAACACCGAATTAAATCTTTCATAAGATCTTGAAAAAATGGCGAACCTCACTCTAGGGCCACAAGGGAGATCCAGGTAGCAGACAAAAAAAATGATTAGAATTCTAGGAAGAAAATAAGTAGCAGGGGAAGGAAGGAAGGAAGGAAAGGTGGGTGGGAAGGAGGGAGAGAGGGGAGGGGAGGGAGGAAGGAAGGAGAGGGAAGAGGGAGGGAAGGAAGGAAGGAAGGAGGAAGGGAGAGAGGAAGGAAGGAAATTAAGGAAAAAAAAGAAAGAGAAGGAAAGGAAGGAAGGAAAGACAAAGAAAGAAAAAAGGAATACAGGGAGGAAGGAAAGGAAGAGAAAGAAGAAAGAACAGGAAAGAAAAGAGAAACAAGGAAGGAAGAAAGGAGGAAGGGAGGGAGGAAGGAAGGATGAACAACCTAAGTTATTAGTAGTAATGTCAAATATGACAGGAATGCCAAACAAAATGATGTAAGTAGACTAAAACAATAGTTACAAAGCAGAGAATGCCAGGATGGTTTTTAAACAAACAGATACATACTATTTAGAGGCTCCCCATTTAAGACACAAAAAGACTACAGGGAAGGAAGAAGATAATATTCAAAACTTACCCAGCTAAATATTAAAGTTAAATATAAAGCTATAGCAATTAAGACAAACTTCAGTGACTCGGAGACTGCAAACAGGCCACGGAAACAGAATAGAGAGTCCAGAAACAGGCCTGTGCTATATAGAAAGCAATGTAAGGCAGAGAGTACAAGGCAAATGAGCTGGGAGAAAAGAGTCTTCAAATGCTACCGAGACAACTGGCTACCCAAACAACAAAAAATCAGATCCCTACTTCACCCATACACAAAAAGAAATATTCTATATAAATCATAGACTTACATGTAATGAAAAATTTAAACTTTGAGGAGAATATAGAATAGTTTCCTTTCTTTAAGATTATAAACTATTCCTAAACAAGACAGCCTTTGCCTGAAAAAGAAACCCACAAAATGTAAGTTAAAATGATTATTAATTCACTATCTTGAAAGTATTAGTGTCTGAACATACCATTAAAGAATAAATGGCAGGTTATTCTCTGGGAGGAAATATTTGAACCTTATATAACAGACAAAGGAATATTACCTTGAAAATGTAACGAAATTCTACATATTAAAAAAAAGACCTATTAACTAACAGGAAATAAATACACAAAATATCTAAACAGGACATTTATAGAGCAAAATAAGTAATCAAATATGTACTTCTAGTTACAGACTCAGTTAGATGTTGCTATGAAGTGTTATAATATCTTTCATTCATTTACAATTTTCATTCAAATGTTGGACTGTCTGTGCCCACTATTCCACATAAGAATCAGTAACTTTTTGCACCTCAAGGACCATTCCTTATTGAAGGCAGTGACAACCAACATTAGCATGCATGAGCTGTTTTTAAATAATCTATTTGAATACTTTTCAGTTATCAGATGAATTTATAAAAAGTTATAATTTTCAGTAAGGTATCAGATTAAAAGGACACATAATCAACTTCTTCCTAAACCCAGGGAATGAATTAGACTCAGATTTTCTCATTTTTAGAACAGCAAATGTATTCAGTTGCAAAGGATTTCAAGAAGAAAACTGTTTCACAAACACATGCAAAGAGACAGCATTACTGAGTTGACAACACCTTAAAATATCACTTACTTTTATACACCTGACTTAGTAAGGTTTCAAAATCATGGGGGGAAAAAGTCAATGTTATTTTAAAACACCAAAGTGATTAACATTTTAAGATAATACTTAGACTATCTACAAAAAAAAAACTTAGAATGGATAGAAGTAATTTCCCCAATGATAAAAATATTATACCATTTACTTTATTCTTTTTGTGCAATTTTTGAAGCCTGAAATAATTTGTAATAGCTTCCTTCAAGCATCAAAAGGTAGACATCATTATTTGCTCGTAACTTGTCATATCACTGAAAAGTGACCCAAAATAACACTTCAAAATGAAAACCATGTCTCTGATATAAATCATTATCTCATGAAACTTGAGTAAACTTATATTCTTAAATTTCTAAATATATTTTGATGCAACTAATATAATATTTAAAATGCTTATCTGGAAAAATAAAATAAAACTTAACATATATCATTTATTCACAGAATGAAGAAGGCATTAAACATTTTGTAACTACTTGGGGGTAGTAAACAACAATCATACCAGGAATATATATTTCTTAGAGTCCAGGTATAAGAACTTTTCAGATGAACATAGTATCTTAATACTATCTAAAACACATGACTTAAGCAAGTGAACTATGGTTCTCACATGAAAATTTTAACGAACTTTGATTCAACTGCTAGATAGATCAAAGAGAAAATAATGAACTGTTAAAAGCTTAAAGAAAACTTAAGACATAAAACCCACAGACTGAACAGGCAACCTACAGAATGGGAGAAAACTTTTGCAATCTACTCATCTGACAAAGGACTAATATCCAGAACCTACAAAGAACTCAAACAAATTTACAAGAAAAAAACAACCCCGTCAAAAAGTGGGCAAAGGATATGAACAGACACTTCTCAAAAGAAGCCTAAATTTATGCAGCCAATAGACACATGAAAAAATGCTCATCATCACTAGCCATCAGAGAAATGCAAATCAAAACCACAACGAGATACCATCTCACACCAGTTAGAACAGAGATGATTAAGAAGTTAGGAAACAACAGGTGCTGGAGAGGATGTGGAGAAATAGGAACACTTTTACACTGTTGGTGGGACTGTAAACTAGTTCAAACATTGTGGAAGACAGTGTGGTGATTCCTCAAGGATCTAGAAATAGAAATACCATTTGACCCAGCCATCCCTTTACTGGATATATACCCAAAGGATTATAAATCATGCTGCTATAAAGACACATGCACACGTATGTTTATTGCAGAACTATTCACAACAGCAAAGACTTGGAACCAACCCAAATGTCTATCAATGACAGACTGGATTAAGAAAATGTGGCACATATACACCATGGAATACTATGCAGTCATAAAAATGGATGACTTCATGTATTTTGTAGGGACATGGATGCAGCTGGAAACCATCCTTCTCAGCAAACTATCACAAGAACAGAAAACCAAACACTGCATGTTCTCACTCATAGGTGGGAACTGAACAATGAGAACACTTGGACACAGGAAGGGGAACATCACACACCGGGGCCTGTTGTGGGATGAGAGGAGGGGGGAGGGATAGCATTAGGAGATATACCTAATGTAAATGATGAGTTAATGGGTGCAGCACACCAACATGGCACATGTATACATATGTAACAAACCTGCACGTTGTTCACATGTACCCTAGAACATAAATCATAAAAAAAATAAAAACCCACAAGAAGAACATGGCTGCAAACTTCTATCCTCACATTTTCACTAACTTAAGTAAAATGTGTTTATGTTAAACTGGATGTTATGCTCTAATAGTTTTTAGCAGGTCTTTCTTTCTCAAATGATACATAATAAAGTCATTCCGTGGCAGAGAACAATCCCTGGCCTTCTTCACTTATGGATGAAAAACCATAATTTATTTTAAAATAAATTGTAAATGCATAAGACTTTTTATTTAAACTCAAGAAACAATTGTCCTAAGTATTTGACAAGGGGGCCAATGTAGAGTGAAGTTATAGGTTCTAGCACAAGGGAAAAGCAAACACTAAAACTGAGTGATATCATCGAACAATAAGCATACACACCCCACACACCCCATAAATTTAATTTGGCATAGTAATACCTGGTCTTACAAGCAGCACTTTAATATATAAGCCTCAACTAACAAACTGATGAGATTCTTGTTATGAAGTCCTTACAGAATCAAAGTGATAAAGATAATATAACTTTCTTGAATAATATTTTAAGCAACATGGGCACTGTAAAAAAACTGAGCTACAGGTAAGATAAAATTAAAAAGTATAGATGTTTAGTTTATTGAATTTTGAAAGCTATATACAGCGATACAATTACCACTCAAAACAAGACATTAAAAAAAGTGAAATTTCCATTCCCATAAACTCTCCTTTAACCCTTTTTGTAAAATTCTTCTCCCTTCTCTCACGTAAATCTGATTGATTTTTAACAAAGCAAACAGAGCTAGACATCTAAATGTGTATTTATTTGTAATCTATTCCACTGAAATTGCCACCACTAAATTTGGAATATCATTTAGAAATGTTTTCAGAGCCTGAATGGTGACAAACTTTCATCCTTTAAGTGTCTGATTTTTTGAAAAAAGTCCAAAATCATTCATTAATAAATCCAAAAAAAGGAAATGAGTAATTACAGAGAACAAAAGGTGGAGAAATAGTTCAGATATCTAAGTGCCAGTCACTGGGCTAACCACTTTAGACTAATATTCTCATTTGGTGTTCACAGCAGTCCTGAGAGATAGTTAAGATTATCTGTCTTTTGCAAATGAGGAGATTGAAGTTCAATAAGGTTAAGTAACTTGGCCAGGCTTCCTCATTTGTAGAGCCAGCATTTAAGTCCAGATCAATTTCTCGACAACAGATACTCTTGTACTTCAATCCAAGCAGGCTCTTTCCATTGGTTAACATTGCTTGGAATAAAAAGTAAATTATCAGGGCTTCCTGCTATTGCTGTCTACACTTTGCATGCACTTAGCTGCATTGTGATGAGTACTGAGATGTGCAGCAGCAAGTCCAAGGTGATGGACAAGTGTCTGTCCTGGGAAAAGACAGGCCTACATCAAGCAGCTTGTGAAGATCCTGCTACGGGCATAGAGACAGCAGAAATTCCACCTTCCTGAAGCTGCTATGGATCATCCACTGGTAGGACTTTGACCTGTGCACACTTGAGGAATTTTACCCTACTCTCTACAGCAACATGATCAAAAGTATGAGGATGCCAGTAGAGAAAAAAAGGAAATTTCATATTCCTTGAGGAGGGCATTCAAAACAACTCAGTGGAGACAATATGATGGCATTTGACATCCTGTCACCCAAGGAGGCACAAGGAACCAGGAAATGGTGGAACCTCAAGGTTGTTTTATTTTGTTTATAACATCTTTCTGCTATGATAATGTTATTGGGCAGACACAGACATGCAGAATCCCTATAACCAGTGTGGCTATTTTGACTGGGTGAAAGTGTAAAAATATTTCACTATAATGGATAAACTTGGAGATCCAGATTACATTTCATCACAAGATTCCGCTTGCCAGAAGCCCACCAAGAGCATTCACGTACAACATTGAAACTGAAAATGTTTCTTTCAAATTTAAAGAAATAAACAAGCAAAAATGACTTCACCAAAAAGTGGGCAAAGGACATGAACCAACACTTTTCAAAAGAAGAAATACACACATCCAACAAGCATATGAAAAAATTCTCAACATCACTAATCATTCGAAAACTGGAAATCAGAACCACAACAAGATACCATCTCACACTAGTCAGAACGGCTATTGTTACAAAGTCAGAAAATAAATGATGGTGAGATTACAAAGAAAAGGGAACATTTACACACAGCTAGTGGGAATGTAAATTAGTTTAGCCATTTTGGAAAGCAGTATAGCAACTTCTCATATAACTTAAAACAGAATAACCATTTTACCCAGCAATCTCATTTTAGATATACACCTAAAGGGATATCAATCCTTCTGCTATAAAGATACATGCACATGTCTGTTCATTGCAGCCCTATTCATGAAAGCAAAGACATGGAATTGAACTAAATGTCCACCAACGACAGACTGGATAAAGAAATTGTGGTACATAACTACCGCGTAATACCTCACAGCCATAAAAATGAAGGAGATCATGTCCTCTGCAGCAACATGGATTGAGCTGGAGGTCATTACCCTAAGCAAGCTAACACAGGAACAGAAAAACAATTACCACATGTTCTCACTTAAAAGTGGTAGTTAAACATTGAATACACATGGACACAAAGGAAAGAACAACAGATACAGGGGCCTACTTGAGGGTGGAGGGTGGGAAGGGGGTGAGGACTGTAAAACTACCTTTGGAGTACTATGTTTATTACGGGTGATGAAATAATCTGTACACCACACCCCCATGACACGTAATTTACTTACAGAACAAACCTGCACATGTACCCCAAACCTAAAATAAACGTTAAAAGAAGAAAAGAAAAAGAAAATGTTCCTTTCAAAATGTTTGATGTAGCTGATCAAAGATCAAAAAGGAAACACTGGATTGAATGTTTTGCTTCCGCAGTGAAACATCAATACTTTTCCTTGTTTCTGCTAGTGAATTTGACCAGATGCTTATAGAAGACTGACTGACTGAATCACTTTAGAGAATCTCTGAACATTTTAAAAACCATTTTCAATGACTGGGTTTTCAGCAATGTCTCCATAATTCCCTTCTTGAACAAGACAATTTTGCTTGAGAGGAATGTGCAAGTGTTGATCAATAAAGACTATTTCTTGGAATTTAGAAAGAATCCACACTGCTCTTAAGACATCCAAAAATTTCTGGTGGATTATTTCTGTAATAAATGCCAGAACCTAGAGGAGTAGGCCTTATACCACCAATTCACAAGTGCTATCAACATGGAAAACATCCCCTTAATTTCTATGAAATGAAGATACTATTATTTAAGACAATCTGAAGCAGCTTATATAGTTATAGACAGAATATTTATTATCTTCTTGTGTTTTTATGGTTTTCTGTTTAGTTTTCTAAAATAAAAGTGTAAAACAGGAATTTAAAAACCAGTGGTTCTATGTTTAATTTATTGGAAATGTGAGCCCCTCATCAGTAGATTTGGTTTGCAGCTGAAACCTGCTGAACACCAGCATGCTGCTAATGTCTGCTGAATTTCAGGTGTTCATCTGTTTCACTATGGCTCCCGTTTGAGTCAAATTGTAACTTACAGACTTCAGACTAGGTATATTTTAGGCTTTAAGTTAGTCTACTTTTCAAACAAAATTCTCCTGTAGTGACAATACAGGAGCTATCTTCAATTGCATTTGGGTGTGAGGCTAGGAACAAATAAAACTGACCAGTAAGATATGTGCTATCAGCGTTGGCAGTGACACTTGTTGCCTATCGCCATGGAGACTTCCCACTTTGAAAAGGATATTGAGAAAAAAAGTTTGTTGTAAGGAATAGCATTCTCTTGGTTTACACAGATTTAGCCCTCACGGTTTTCATTACTTGAACATCCAACAGTAATTTTGTTTTAAAATTCTTCATGTTTTAAAAAATAAAGATTTCCAGTCTGACACTAACAAAGAGCTCATAAGTGGTATGGAGGAACCAGAGGCAAGCAAATGCCATATAGAGCGTTTTGATCAAGACAAAAGTGAAATGTAATTTGACTTTTTCATATTTAATTATCATATAATTAATGTGCCATATGTGAAACGTTCTGACCATGGCAGCAACTAAAAACTGCAAACCACTTGGCAATAGAACTTCCTAAGTAAACATACCCTTTTCAGAAAAAAGAAATTTAAAATTAAAAATAAATGTCACTTTATTTTAATAAACCTAATTTTCTGATCATCACAGACTTTTACAATAAAAGGAATGTAAGATCATATACATTGGCCTTATAATTTTTTGTTTTTTTTAAACAAAGTTTCACTGTATCACCCAGGCTGGAATGCAGCAGCATGATCTCGGTTCACTGCAACCTCCACCTCTTGGGTTCAAGCGATTCTAGTGCCTCAGCCTCCTGAGTAGCTGGGACGACAGGCATGTGCCACCACGCATGGCTTATTTTTGTATTTTTAGTAGAGACAGGATTTTGCCATGTTTGCCAGGCTGCTCTCGAACTCCTGACCTCAAGCGATCTGCCCGCCTCAGCCTCCCAGAATGCTGGGATTAAAGGCGTGAGTCACTGCTCTTGGCTTATAATTTTTTTAAATGAGGAAACTGAAGCCCAGGGTAGCAAGGAGCAGAATCAGAAATAAAAACCCAAGTATCTTTATTCCAAGTTCGGGTTCTTCTCCTCCACATCTACAGTTTTCGAACATCATTAGTCTAACATTTTTTTTCTCAAAAAGAATCAAATGCAGAAGTTCAGTATAAAATGACAATCAAAGCAGAGATGTTCTGCTTGAGGCTGGTGGAGACCACAAGTCTCAGTCCACTCCCTTTCCCTTCCCCAGTAAGACATACAGAAATCACTCAAGTTTGGTTGAGTACTATTTGAAAACCACCTGCTTTATCATGCCATCTCATAAAATTACTGGAAGACAGCCAAGTTAAAAAGTGTGAAAAATTAAACATCAATTCAAAAGATAAACTATAGTTCAATAAAACAATATGAAAACGGTCACAATTTAGCTCATGATTAAGCACCAAATCAATGAGGCTGAAAATGGGCACCCCGGGAGCTCAGAAAACAAAGACATCACAGTATTGGCAGTGGTGCAGGGAGTTACCAAAAAGAAGGACTGACTAGGGTCTTAAACTACAGGCAGTACTAAAATAAGAAGGTGGTCATAGTGAAAGAGGGAAAGGTAAGGGAAATAGCATCTCCAACAGCATTGAACAAGAAAAAACAATATAATTTCAATATAAGTGAGTAGATCAACTAAGGCCAAGTAAATGGCTGAGGAAGCTAAAAAGGTGAAGTTAAACATGTTGGGACCAGATTAGTTCAAGTTAATGAGTTCTGACTTTATCCTGCAGGCTATGGGGAATTATTGAAGGTTTCTGGTTAAGGTAGCAATATGACCAAAGTGTTTTAGGAATTTTAGTTAAAGTATGGTGTCAAAGATATTCTAGGGGGAAAAATGGAGAAGAAAGATCAGTTAGGAAGCTATATGCAGACATCCAGGCATGATAATTATCAATATCAGGTTAAAAGCTGAAAGGACAAAAAGAAAGGAACAAAGGAAATAGCCAGGAAGCAAGATTTGAAAGGACTTAGGATGTTCCCTGTCATTCTAGGTATTGGGAGCACACTCTGGATATTTATCAGGATCATTTAAAGGGAATTCATATCTCAGAAGACAATTAACTATAGTCCCTTTCGTGTTCTGAAATTATAATTCATTGTGACAGATGGTTGGGATGGTGGGGAGTCAAGCATGAAAGTGTGGGTGACTACAAGAATGACAGATACAATTTCCAGGGTAAGACACCTGTTACTGACCATTCCAAATGAGAAATGGAAAACAGGTCCATTTCCTTTTACCATGTTGAAATAATTTAAGCCAAAAAATCAAGTCGCATACTATGATGCATAATCCTCTAGAACCAGTGCTTCTAATGATTTAGTGAACCACCTTTTTCTAGGCTATACATCAGATAGTTCAGCAGAAAACAAACTGGGTTGTTATCACTGCAGATATAAAATATTGCCAACATTTGGTCTTTTCAAGAACCCACACAGACACAGAACTCAATAGCAGGCATATCACTTTGGCATATGAATATGAACAATATACATACTTTGGAGTTGGGATGTTTTATATTTATATTTTCTCTGCTGTAGTCTCCTGAGGGCAGGAGTATATTGTTTCATTTTATTTGTAACTCTGTATGGCATTAAATCTACATATTTCAGGCAAAAGAAAAGAGCTGACTAATCCATGCTCAGTTTTACTCTGCAATGATCTCTGAATCTGTTTTATTTTTTTAATTTAGTAAACAAGAGTGGGTTATCCTCATTTTGTAAATTTACACCCAAATGTTATTCTAAAGTATACTTTTCTGAATACCCCCAATAAAATGTAGTCATAGTTTCTCATCTTTTTTCCTCTTTATAAAAGTGCTCTGAATTCTAAACCTAGTGTCAATTATTATTCCCAGTGTGATACACAAGTACTGTCATAATCTCCTATGCTGATAGGTTACAATCAGCAAATGTCATGTACAGGTTCTTAATTCCATTATCTAAATCAGATGGCAACAATTTGTAAACAACAATCATTTGTAAGAAATTCTTTTCCACATTTACCAGGGGTCCATCAAGAATATTTCATCGTATATCCCAGAAATGTTTAAAGAAAAAAATCATTTCTGGGTACCTGCTAAACACCTGAGATTGTGATTTTAAGAGCTTTCCCAAAAGATACATAAGAGAAACTAGCTATATTATCAGAAAGAAAACTGGCTGCAAGAGGAATAAAACCCTGACCTGGTCCACTGCAGACAGTGATGAAGTTATATTCCTGAAAGCTTTTCAAGAAATAATACATTACACTGGGTAACTTAGAAATCCATCTCTTTGGGGTTACTTAGAAATCCATCTACCGTAATTGCAATATAATTGATGCATGTGGATACATATTTATTCACTACATTGAAGTTCTGGTTTAAGACATTAAGGATTCAAGATATAGAATAAATTCCCTAAATATTATAAGGTAATGCTGTTGCACTATGAGGACTGTTCATAATGATTTCTATTTACTGCATTCAGGAGGACACTATTGCAAATAAACTAGTCATGATAGACCACAGTCACATTTTAGTTTAGCTGTGTTAATTTAGTTTTTAGAATGTATGGCTGAGGTATTTCCACAATAAATATCAATACATTCAATTCCCAAAGAGATCTGGCATAAAAGTATTTGTAATATTTTATATTTACCTTACTTAAAAAACTAAAGCCTGAACCTACATATGTTTTAAATCTCACACTGAATTCAAATATGCCAAAGGAGTTATTAAATGGGGAAACAGAGTTCCCAGTGCAAATGCCACACTTAAGTGACTTTGGTACTTACATTTGTGGCACTGGTATCAAGTCCTACATTGCTGCTGAGTGGTTTAATGTGGTAAGACCTGACAGATCCTACTAGCAATTGTGAGTTGGAAATCAAAAATTAAGTAGAAGGTAAAGCAGCGAAGAATAAAAGAAATGTACCTGAATCCCTTCATATATCCTTCAGTGTTTCTCAAGGCAAAGAATAAAACTCAAACTGTTTAGTATGGCATGCCTTCCTGACCTGTCCCCTCTCTGCATTTACTGCCTTCCATCTTTTCTCAATCCTCAGGACATTCAGCTACTGAAACATTTACCTTAGAGCCGCGTGCATTCATACCTCAAGACTCCCCAGCAGACCCTGTTCATTCTTCTACTTAGCTAAAATGGACTCCTTAACCTCTCCCTGAGAGAAAAGCTACTCCCACAAGGACTCCTTTCATTCACTGTGCATTCACCTGTCACGTTACCTAACACAATCATGCTTTCTCTTCTGGCTGGCGAAAGAAGCAATAACAGTGTTTTCTGTAAAATTCTCAAGACACAGTAAGAAGTGATTTAAAAAAAAAATAAATCAATGAATGATTAAATAGACTTCTTCTTATAAAAATAGAAAAGTTAATATTATGTCATTTTTTATGTTTTTGAGACAGAGTCTTGCTCTGTAACTCAGGCTGGAGTGCAGGGGCATGATCTCACCTCACTGCAACCTTTACTTCCTGGGTTCAAGCAATCCTCCTGTATCAGTCTCCTGAGTGGCTGGGACTTTGGCTACATGCTATCATGCCCAGCTAATTTTTTTTTTTTTTTTTTTTTTTTTTTTTTTTTTTTTTTTTTTTTTTTGTAGAGATAGGATTTTGCCATGTTGCCCAGGTTGGTCTCGAACTCCTGAGCTCAGGTGATCCACCCACCTCAGCCTCCCAAAGTGCTGGGATTACAGGTGTGAGCCACCGTGCCTGGCCCTGTGTGATATTTAAATACAAAATGGGTTCAATATTTACTCAATAATGAAATATTATTTTTTCTTTCAGCATGGATTAATTATCGACCTGAAGTTTCCTTCCCCCTCCTTTCTCTTCTCTTCCCTTCCCTCCCCTTCGCTCCCCTCCCCTTCCCTTCCCTTTTTTTGAGAGGGAATCTTACTCTGTCACCCAGGCTGGAGTGCAGTGGTGCGATCTTGGCACACTGCAATCTCTGTCTCCCAGGTTCAATTTCCCACCTCAGCCTCTTGAGTAGCTGGGATTACGCACATGCCACCACCACTGGCTAACTTTTGCATTTTTAATAGAGAAAGGGTTTCACCATGTTGGCCAGGCTGGTCTTGAATGCCTGACGTCAGGTGATCTGCCCACCTGGGCCTCCCAAAGTGCTGGGATTACAGGTGTGAGCCACAATGCCCAGCCTGAAGGTACTTTTATAAGTTGGAAAAAATGGTAAATTATGACTAAACTTCATTGGGGGCATGTACAGGAAAGTACAGTTCAGAATAAGACTTAGCTATAAATTTACATAATTAAGAATAACTCTGAAATAATATTTATTTAGCATTTACAATGTGCCAGACATTATACTAATTGGGGAATAGATACAAAGAAGAGAACACTTAAAACATGACTTTGAAGACATTGACAATATACCAGGTGAGACAAATTTACCAACCTACTATCCATGGTGAAATACTGTAATGTTATATGATGAATTAAACAAAGATTCGGTGTCCTCCTGTGGTCAAGGTCTTCAATGTCTACCTTCTGCCCTGCCAAGTCTGCAGGTATTCTCTAAAAATAGTCCAGTCTCCTCTGGCTCAGTAATTTGTCTTCAGGTACCATCTTTCTCCCTCAATTTCAAACCATTTGTTTCTGATTGGAGCCTCCAATTTGGATGGTCCCTGAAAGCTTAACCATTCAGGTTGATGATTCATTATCTGATTTTGGCTCTTTCCCACTATGCTTTATTGTGGAATACATCCCTTAGCTCTACCTTCTGTGGTCTCAACACAAGCAATGCCCACCCAATCTCAGGTTGCAAATCCAGGGAACTCATCTAACATTGCTGCTTCTACTTGTATGGGGAGGAAGAGTCATCAAACCAGAATAAAGAGGAAGGTGTAACTCATTTTGACTGGGATGAGAGGTGAAGGCTATACAAGAACAACAATGGTTGAGTTGGCCCTTACATTTCTGGGCAGAAATATGAAAGAAAAATAAGGGAGCGGTATTCTAGGTAGAGGCGTCTTCCTTGTGGAGCAATACTATAAAATGTGAATCTCAAAGTCTTACTCAGGTGAAGTCAAACAGACTACTCAGCATTAGTCTTATTAAGTCGCATATCTAGTGAATGTGGAAACAGATAAAATACATTACAAATAGCTAAAAGTGCCAGTTCAAGGTTTATTTTAAAAATCAAGGAAAATTCCATCTTTTGAAGAAAAGAAGAGATCAAATCCATTAGGCAAAGAGATCACATTACAAATGATAACAACTTCAACAACAACAACAAAGGAGCCACAGGACTTCATTAAATTGCCCTCATGCAATCACAAAGTTCTTTGAGTTCTTTGTTAAGGTATTTAAGTCAAATACATTTCTTTCTTCTAACTTAATGTTCCCTTCTACCAAGAGAATCATTTACTTTCCCAGTGGCAGTTTTTAAAGTATCTATTTTATTGAATGCGTTATGCTTTCTCTATATGTTTACCCAAATGTGTATTTGTTGGGTCTAGTACCTTGTTTTCATTTACATTCTTGTCAGCATTGAATATTTGATATTTTATCATGAGTTTAATTGATTACATCATAAAGATGCCATATCTGTTTTAACATATACTGTTAATGAGAATTGTAAATATAGAAGGAATTCCAGCAACAAGAAGTTAAAGTAGGTTTCAATTTCAAAAGAGTATACCTCAAACGGTATTTCATATTATCACACTGGGCACATAAAAATTGAAACTGAGTATCCAAAAAAGATAAGAAAATAATACTATAATTGGATTTTCATTTTTTCCTAGAGTTTTTCCAGTTATATTTTTTCATCATTTTAAAAATTTATTGTATTTTCTTTCATTCAAATAATCATAACTATCTCATATGACTATCTGCCTCCCTAGGTGCAGAGCCAATAACAAGAAAATAAAATGAAAGAAACCAACTGAGTGTGTCAGCATTTCATCTTTTGGGTATCTGCATATCAATATACAATTTCAATATGGAATAGATTTGACTTCCCTGAAAATAATAGCTGAGAGCCACTTTGTGTGGCAACATTAAGAAAATTCCCATTTTTCTCTTAATGAAATCATTTTTCATAACAAAGAGTTTTCTCTATAAATTATGCATTTGGATCTAAATAAGGAAAAGCTTCCTTTATTTATTTTGCTCCTGCAACATGGGAAAGATATTTCTTTGTAGCTTTTAATTTTCAAAGTTGGAAAAGGTCAGAAGGCACAATCTGGATTAGGTTATCAAGAATTAATGGTGGTAACTGTTTTTGATGAAATACTTCGAAAGCTGGTAGCGCGCATTATGGAACTGTTTGAACACCACATTCACATAATAGACCCTACACAAATGTTGTTTTAATAAATGTTTAATAGATATCTTTTAGCTCTTCTCTTACTTGCTTCTTCTATATTATCTGGCACCATTGCCCATAGACTTCTGGAAACATTCTCAGGGCACCCTCCTCGCCTGGTTCACTGCATATCTTTATGGCTACTCCTTCATTTTGTCTTTTTGGGCTCTGTTTCATCTGCCTATTCTATGTATGTTATAGATCCTCAGGGCTCTAGTCTTAATCCCCTATTCTGTCTATATTTTTCCTGGAAAATCTCTTGCATAATATTTTCAATAACCATTTATACATTAATAAACCTAAACACAGCAGAGATCTCTCCACTGAGCTCTAGATTCCTGTCTCCAACAACCTCCTGGATGTTTCTTCTTGAAAGCTTTCAAGAACTTCACATGAAACAAATGTGTAACTGAATTACTTGTTTACTATACAAAATAACCATTTCTCCTCCTGTATGACTTCAGCAATTGCACAAAGTCTGAGAATAACCTTGACTCTTCTTTTCACTCACCACTAACATGAGTGAAACACCAAGCCTCAAGGGTTCTATCTACCTCCTGAATAATTGCTTAAATACTTCTCTGTGAGTTTCCAACCTACCACCAATATCTTAAATCAGGCCATCATCTCTTACTGCATCAACTTTCTAAGTCTTCTTGCCCAGACACGCTCCCACTGAGACAGCCAAGTATAAAGGGGTCCCGGGAGAACTTCTGCCTGACCCGCACACTGAGAGGAGTGTGCACTGGGGTAGAGTCTCAGGAAGTTCATCCATTTGCAGTGGGGAGGAGTCTGGCCCCTCCTCTTCCTGGGTAGTACCTGAGATTCAACCTGAGAGGTGGGAAACCAGCTAGGAGGACTCTGGCTTTGCTGAGAGGCCTTGTTTCCTATTTTTTTTTTTTTTCCTTTTCACCCAATAAATTCCATTTTTCTCACCCTTCAAAGTGTCTGCAAGCCAAATATTTCATGATCATGTGACAACCCAGCTTTTAGCTGAACTAAGGAGAAGGTCCTACAACATCACCACCACCAACCAGACCATCAAGATCATTTCCAAAATTAAAATGTAAATCCAGTCAAGTCATTCCCTCACTTAAATCCTTGCTCTCCCCAACTGCCCCAAAATAAAGATTTACATTTTAGTATGTGCTGCTATACCCCTTATGATTACTACAAGTCCATACCCTTATGGAGTTTACTATTCCATGAGAGAGGCAGAAAATAAACAGAGAGCAAGTAAATAAGATAGTGCTTAATTAAAATAACGGAAATAAATACATGAAAGGACTGAAGGTCCTATATGCTAATAGCTATTAACAGCACTAGCATGAAGCCTGAATCCCAGAGCAAAAGAGGAAGAAGAAGAAAATAACTTCAGCATACGGCATAACTTCAGAAAAAGCAAAGTATGATATGTATTCTTTCTACTCTTTGCCACACATAATAAACCAACTTTAGGCACGCTTGAGAAAAAAATGTGAGTTCACCAATTTAAAAATTTTAATGTGTGCTACCAAGGTGTTACAAACTGGACTAGTGTGAAAGGTGTGAATTAACTTCTTTTTTATGTCATGGAATTCAATGCAAATGTGCATGATCCCCAGAGTAGGATTTCTAAAATAAGCTAAGAATGTGAAAGCCACTCCATTTTAAAAGAAAATTCAATCGTCTTCACCACTACCAGCTTAAAATATTCTGTCTCCTAAGGAACCTCTGTTAAAAGATATCAATAAAGAGTGACTATTATTTGTTCACCTTTTAGAGACAGTGTTCCACTAGCATGCACTTATATCATGGAATATTAAATAGCACAGAGTTAGAACCTGAGTTTCCCATTGACATTTATTTCAAAAATATATAATATATTTTTTAAATAATATTAATTTAAATTTTATATTTAAAAATTAATTTTTAAAATAATATATTTTTAAAATCTTTAGAAGTATACAATAAAAACAATACAATGAAATTTAATAGGATATTCTTTACAATATCAGCTCAGTAACTGGTTTTTACCACCTCTCTATAACAAAGGCAGCTGCATTCCTATTTTGGTAATGGGGAAAGCAGGTGATACACAAACCCACATGTGGCACAGCCAAACTGGGATGGTAGAAAAGGAATGCTTCTTGTGCCATCTTCATTGGCAGGTCAGACTGGACTCCAGGAATGCATCCTGGAGATGGTCTCCATTATGAAGATGGAAAAGAGCAATGACCAGGCCCTGTGCCAACAGACAATGTAACCTGGGACCATTAACATACAAGGCAATCTAGCCTTTAATGGCATTTGTTATAATGACCTTGAATGACAAATGTACAATGTAGCAAAGTATGTTTTTTCCAAATTAATGAAAACTAAATACATGCTGCACTAGTATACTTGGTAAGTTCCATATAACATAATTATAAGTTAGCTTAAAGAACAGTATGTAATTCAAAACATTTTCAACACTTTGTAGATGATTTTCAAAACATTTATAAATTATACATGAAAATAATATTTGCATAATTCACATAAAATTTTACATGTCTATTTTCCACATGAGTAAAATAAGATTATTTTGACCAAATATGAACCCTGCCCCACCCAACCTCCTATATGTGAAGACGGCAGCCCATTAGAGACCAGCAATGATGTTGAGAGAAAGAGATGCAATCTAAGTGGTGTTAATACGCCTTTCCCTACACAGTGAACCTGAAAGAGAAACAACTAACTATAGTGTATTGTCCTGATTATAACATATAAAACACAACTTTTGTCTTTGAAAAGTCAATTTTTGTCCTAAGGAGACAAAGGGCATGTTATTACCTAGAGCTCAGTGGATGTCTATCCAGACCAAAAAACCCTGAATCCCATCATAAATTATACGAGAATAATAAATACAGTTTTTCCATGTAAGTATATGTATTTATAAATGTATCATATGCATATCAAAGAGAAAATAGTTTTGAGAGAATGAAGGAATATATATATACATCTTTATTATTAGGTGTTTTCCTTTTTCCAAATGCCTAACAAAACATTGTCTGTAAAACATGATGAATCGCATATCGGATCATGTCAGCTAGTTTTATACTTTAGCTATCATAACACCATGGATACACACCTTCTTCGTTATGACAGTGCATATATTGTTCGCATATTTTATATTCACATTCCTATCTTAGAAAACAGGAATATATTAGAAAAGAAGTTTCGTTAGTATTCTTTTCTCTCGCTTTATCTCTGTCACACACAGACACACACACGGACGCACACACACACGCATGCAAGTTTAGCAACAACATTCAGCTTTTTTTAACATCTAACTCCAATTTATCTAGATGTATTCTTTCAAATTAATAAAAAGTAAAGTGATACCATGCTGTTCAACAGAGCAAGTTTCACATTTGCGTAATTGCATGAGTGTGTGTGGCTAGAAATACAACATATACCCAAAACATTTCTTTTCATGCTACACACGTGTTTCTATAAATGTTAAAATAACTTTTACAGTATAATTAGCAGCAATAATATTCAAATTGTAGACATGAAATGCTGGGTAATGTTTTATTTTTTCTACAATTTGTATAATCTCAGTTGTCAATTTATGTTCAAACAGATTGTAGGCAGCTAGACACTTTTCTTCTGTCTCCATTCAGAGAAATGAGAGGCTGAAAAGCCTTATCAAGTAAAATTTCAGTCAAGATGATTAAGAACATAAATGAACAAATAAATTTACCTAACTATATTATTTAAAAAACACAAAACTTAAAATGGCAACCATAAATATTATAGTAGTTAATAATAAAACAGTAATATTATTTCAAAATTTACCACAAAGCTACTGTAATCAAAACAGTCTAATAAGGATATAAGGATAGACACACAGACATTTTGATTAATAGAACATAAATAAGATTCCCCAAATAACCCTTACATTTCCATCAATGGATCTTTGAAGATAAATAGTGTGGAAACAAGTGGCTATCCACCTACAAAATAATATAGTTGGATGCCTACCATATATGAAAATTAACTAAAAATGAATCAAAAATCTATAAATATAGAAGTAAAAACTATAAAACTCTCAGAAGAAAATGCAGGTATAAATATGTGTGCTTTCGGATTAGGCAATCATTTCTTAGATATGACACCAGAAGAGCAAGAAATCAAAATAAAAACAAATACATTTGACTTCCTCAAAATGAAAAACATTTGCTTCAAAGCACGCCATCAAAAAAGTGAAAAGACAATTCACAGAATGGAAGAAAATTTTTTCAAATCATATATCTAATAAGAATCTAATATCCAGAATATATAAAGAATTAATATAACCCAATAATAAAAAAAACAAATACAAATATCTCAAGATGGGCAAAGGATTTGAATAGATATTTCTCCAAAGAAGCTATATGAGGGCCACCAAGTACATGAAAAGATGCTCAATATCATGAGTCATCATCAGAAAAATGCACATCTCAAAACTCATTAGAGATGTGGTATCTCCACAAGAAGACACCACTTCACACTCACTACCATGGCTATAATCACAAAGATTAAAAAAAAAAAACAACAAGAATTAGCGAAGATGTGGAGAAACTGGAATCTTCATACTGCTGGAGGGAAAGAAAAATGGTGCATTAGTATTAGAAAATAATTTGGCAGTTGCTCAAAAAATTAAACATAGGGTTACCATGCAACTAAACGATTCCACTCCTTGGTGAACTATACCCAAGACAAATGAAAACATATGTTCAAAAAAAAAAAAACTTGTGTACTAATGCTCATGGTAGCATTATTCATGATTGACAAAAAGTAGAAACACCCAAATGCCCATCAAGGGATGAATGGATAAACAGAATGTGGTATATGCATAAAATAGCATATTATTCAGCCATAAAAAGAAATGAAATATTGACAAATGCTACAACATTGATAAGCCTCGAAAATAGTATGCTAAAGAAAAGAAGCCATGCACAAAGGTCACATATTATATAATTCAGTCTGCATAAAATGTCCACAATAGGCAAATCCATGGAAACACTGTGCAGACAGTAAGCCTAGAGACGACAACATTGGAGAATGATTGCTAATATGTATGGGGTTTCTTTTGGGGGCAAGGAAAATATTCTGGAATTAGATAGTGGTGATACTTCCACAACCTTGCAAATATTCTAGAAACCACTACATTGTACACTTTAAGAGGGTGAATTCTATGGTATGTTAATTATATTTCAATAAAAATGTAAAAGTATTATTAAAATGTTACAATTTGGAACAAAAATCTAAGAAACTATTAACACTAGGTGAAATCTGGGACGCTTCTTCATAAATGGACAATCTCTGAGGTTGAGTCAACAGCTGATGGTGAACATTTCCTTTGATCTAAGGCACTTCCAGGATATATTCACAACTCAGCTTCTGTGGCTCTTTAGATCATTTGGTATTTCATATGCTTTTCCTACCATATTCACACTCTTTTCTCTGAAATTTAGAGGCTTAAGAAATCTGCTTTTCCTAGGAAAAGACATTCATCTGTTTTTGCTTCCTAAGGGCCATAGCATATAATAGAGAGACACATCATTATCCATCCAAACTCCACATCTGCCATCTACTCCTATTGTTTTTCCTATCCTTAGAAGCCAGCAACCTGAATTAAAGCCAATTTCAACGACGCTTTTAAAGTTGTCTAACAACCAGATTCTTCCAAGGCTATTTCCATATTCTAAGTGTGTGGACATTTTCACCATGAACATTCAAACACAGCCACCTCTGTTCTTTCCGTGACCACCAATCTAATAGAGCTGCTACACACAACCTCTCCTGGTCTCTGAAGACAAACTTCTGATGCCTTGTAATTCATCTTTTTCCATCTCCATTTCACTTAATTCTAACCTCCAAGATTGTTAACGACCTCCTAATGACCAAAGCCAGTAGATTTTCCCAAGTTCTGATACTAATTTTCTTCCCTGAATAATTTAATACTGTTTAAAAAGCCACTAGCTCCAAGTTGTCATTTTCCCTTTTAAGTAAGATTGTCCAAACAAACAAACAAAAAATGTAGCTGATGTTTCTTCACTGTTCTGTCTCTAATACACAAAAGCTTTCTTGGAGTAGTGAGTCAGGCGCTAGAGACACTAAATATACGTATCATACGTAATAGCTGTTTGATCACAGGCAAACTAACTTCTCAGAGTCCCAACAATTTTTTTCTGCAAATCGGGTGTTTTTCAGAGTTTCTATAAAAATGATATGACATCTTACACACGAATTTATTATCACTAGCCTGGCACATAAATGGTAGTTTTTTTTGTTATAATTAGTATTATTTTATCATCTTCACCACTATTATTATAACCTCCTTTGTAATAATTGACTTTGAAGTCTCTATCTCCAGTTCTGCCCTCTTTTCCAAG
Organism: Piliocolobus tephrosceles; assembly: GCF_002776525.5. Lineage (NCBI taxonomy): Eukaryota > Metazoa > Chordata > Mammalia > Primates > Cercopithecidae > Piliocolobus > Piliocolobus tephrosceles. The sequence goes on along the minus strand of NC_045448.1, from coordinate 80,373,753 downwards.
CTCCTGTAGAATTCTCTGCTGGATAGAACTACGAGTGTTCAACCTACTTTCACCTACTCTCTGTCCATCCAAAGTGCATCTGATCATCTTTGTCAGGTACCAAGAAACACCACTACTTCACTGATGACATCACCATCTTCACAGTTATATGGTTTGAAAACCTGGTTTCAGCTTTCATTCTTTCTTACTATGGGGAAAAAATGTATTCCCAAGTTTACTCAACTATGTCTCTGCAATATTTCTTAAGTACACCCCTGCCCTCCATTTCCACACAGAAATGAGGCCGGGTCCTTGTTATTTCTCACTTTCATCAGTGGTTCTCAGACGTGGCAAAATATCACAATCAAAATCCAGATCCTTGGAACCACCCCACATCTACCCAATCATAAACTCCAAAGAATAAGGCCTAGAACTCAACCGTATTGAAAAGTTCCCAAGCGATTCACATAAACACCCAGATTTCGAAATCAATGGCACATATCAGGAAAGCACCCTCTGACAGTCTAATTCCAGCATCAGCTCTTTTCAATCTTTCTTTTTACCCAGTAATGCCAGCTATATTCTTTAGAAAGTTCAGCTTCTCAAATCACTGCTCTAAAACACGCTCTACCTCTCCACTATCTACAGAGTAAAGTTCAACCTTAATTATTCAGCATTCATTTATCAAACTTTTTAAGCACCAACAATAATAGGTGCTGAGTCTATGAAAACCGAGGATAAAATCCATGAGTGGTTAACCATCTAAAGATGGGAAGAGAGAGTGATGGGACGCGAGGAGACAGAGAAAGAGAGGAGAGAGAAAGGAGGAGAGAGTACCAGCATTTATTCAATACCTCTATCCTGCTAGCCAAAAGATCTACACTTGGGGCCGGGCGCGGTGGCTCAAGCCTGTAATCCCAGCACTTTGGGAGGCCGAGGCGGGCGGATCACAAGGTCAGGAGATCGAGACCATCCTGGCTAACACGGTGAAACCCCGTCTCTACTAAAAAATACAAAAAACTAGCCGGGCGAGGTGGCGGGCGCCTGTAGTCCCAGCTACTCGGGAGGCTGAGGCAGGAGAATGGCATGAACCCGGGAGGCGGAGCTTGCAGTGAGCTGAGATCTGGCCACTGCACTCCAGCTTGGGCGACAGAGTGAGACTCCGTCTCAAAAAAAAAAAAAAAAAAAAAAAAAAAAA